>NC_050192.1:8186769-8351769 GCF_008315115.2 Sander lucioperca | reverse complement strand
TTCGCCGCCAGTCTTCAGAAGGGATTCGCCTTCGCCGCCGGCCTTCTGATGGGTTTCGCCGTCGCGGACGGCCTCCTGAGGGGATTGGTCTTCGCCGCTGCCCTCCAGAGGGGTTTTACCCTCGTTGACGGCCGCCTCGGAGTCCTCGCCGTCCTGCTTGGCCGCCTGAGGGACTCTACCTTCGCCAACCTGTTCGGCCGCCTGAAGGCTTCTGCCTTCGTTGCTGCTCTCTGTCCCCTGTTGCCGAGGCCTCTCTGTCCCCTGTTGCCGAGGCCTCTCTGTCCCTGTCCTGGGGCCTTCCTGTTCCCTTCCCCAAGTGGCCCCCCAGTTTTCCCCCAGGCCTCTACGGCCCTCTGTTTCCCCTGAGTGCCCTCTATGCTCTCTGTTCCCTGTGCCTCAGTGACTCTCTGTTCTCTAGCCCCGTTTGACTTTTTTGGTTCCTCCGTTCGTCCCTCCTCCGGTCCCCCTCTGCCCTCCCTGGGTTGCCTTTTGTTCTGTTTTGGTATTTTTTTTTGGACATCTGGGATCTGTCCCTTGGGAGGGGGTACTGTCAGGGTTTTGGTATTTGTTCTGTTTTATTGTGTAGTCTTGTTTCTCTGTTTTGCTTGGTTTCCTGTTTTATTTTGTAATCTGTTTGTTCTCACTTGTCTTGTCCAATTTACTTCCTGTTTTCTGTTTTCCCGCCTGTCTGATTGTTCTGCCCCGCCCTGATGTGTTCCACCTGTTGTACCACCTGTCCCTTGTTAGCCTTGTTACCTCTTGTATTTAGTCTGTCTTTCCCTTGTCTGTTGTCGGATCATTGTATGTGTTTGGGTTTGTGTGTGTCGTCTCCAGTAGTTTTCCTGAGTGTTAGTCTTCGTGTTCCGGTGTTTCTACGTTTATCTTGGACTTTATTTTGGATACCCTTTTGCCTGCCTTTTCCTGGACTCCTTTGGTTTAGTATGATTTTATGTTTGATTAAATCATCTAACTATCCTCTGCTTCCGTCTCTGCTATTTGGGTCCGCCATTCACCTATCCACCCTGACACAAAGTACCCTTGAGCAAAGCAGTGAGACTGCACAGAAGCCAACAAACAACACTATAGTTTTTCTCTGTCCATCTTCTCACAAAAGCCATTGCAATAGGAATATACTCCGTAAACTTGACATGATGTCAAAATGTTTGATGAAAGCGAGAAATCTTCATGAAACTCGTTGTTTTCCCACTGTTTTTAGAACTGCTGTCACAGCTGAAATACTAAAAAAGAGCAAGGTGTTTAAACAAGTTGTTTATCTAGACATTCCCCAAGGCTGTCTTTTATCCGAACCACACCCGTCACTGAGCTTCCAACAATCAAACCTGTCCAGACCTAAAGAGATAACCCGTAATAGCTTTTTTTTACATCAATATGAATGTTTTGTCATTAACATTCTCATAATTTAACTTTAGGGCATTGTTGACTGACTTTAATGACCCTCAAATGATTTTGTTTCTGCCCAACCATTTGTAATACACTAGTAGAGATGGATAATGGTAGTAAATGGTCTTTTCAATGGTTCTGTAGTATAGGTTGGCTTGGAAAGTCTTGAGGTTTAAGTGAGAGTAAAGGAAAAACATTCTCTTTTAACAGAAATGTAGTTGTATAAATAGAGAGCAGAGTGCCAAATAATAAAGGTACAGGTATATAAAATAGATATTTACAGGTGAAATAGGGTGTAGATATAGCCTCCAGCTCTTTTCAAACATTTGTGTATATGTGTGTTTGCATGTTGAGTGATGGGGCGATGAGGTACTTCTTACCCAGCATGTCGGCACAGGCAAACAGACCAACAGAAGTTCCCATATGTCTCTATATGTTATTTTTTCACACAAACTAATCAGCTATGTCTTCTTCAATATAAGCTAAGACAAAAATTTGGGCAGTGGAAAATTAATCTTAAATCTTATTCATAAATGGTTTTGAAATTTAATTACGACTTTACGACTAAATTTCAAATCCTCCTGATATGAAGTGTACACATCAGGCCTGTAGCTTCCAAGATTAAGGCACTTTTCTGCCCAGAGAATCACAATTGTCAACATCAAGATCACTGCTTTGCCCTTTTTGCTTTTGGCAAATCCTCTTAGGTTTACAGCAAAACGAAGAAATGCTGAGGTCACAACTTGGTATGGACCCTTTGACCTCCCTCGGAAACCTCTTTTCTTCTAAGCGCAAGTAATAATACCTGTGAAGCCCTTGCTCATCTTCCCACATTTTTTTCATTCTCTCTTATCCAGACACACACATTAAACTTTAGGCTACCTGAAATCCCACTTTTAAAAAAGTAGATTTCCTTGACCCTGCTCCCTTATAGGTCTTTTTCTTTGATTCATTTCTTTCTTTCTCCTAAAACTTTTCTCCCTCTTTTCTTCTTTTGTTTCTGCAGTGGGATATTAACACCTGAGAACAAAGGTGGCAGGGCAGCTTTAATGAATGTATCATCAAAGGTATTCTACTTTTGTCTGCCTGAGGGAGGTCAGATATCAGTTTCAGCTACAAAGACTCTTCTGCATAGGCCACGCTGGATCCAGGAGGTCACAGGTTAGATCTCCACTATATTGTATTTACACGTCTCCTCAATTGCCACGTCATTACAAAACCGCCTCCTCACTCTATTATAAAGGGCCTGCTTTCCATCATCTGCCAGATATCGAAGGATGCAGTCCGATTTTTCTCCTCTCCATCACATTTTTGTAAAATATGCCAGATATGATCTCATTGTTTGTGTTGGACATCTGGCTTTATCATGCTTTAATTCTCCTGGCCTCTGACCTTTTTCCATGCTAGTATTTTCCTCCGCTCCTTCCCTCCATCTGTGGACTCAATTCAAGCTTCTCTGTTAAGGATTACTTGAACCCCAGGTGACAAAATGCACATTAGCTAAGGTCATTTCTTTTGTCCTAAAAGCTGAAATAAGAAAGTGCTTATCCATCCAAAAGAGGAGTCTTCTTGAGACCCAGATGCACCATTTTGACACACTTGTGGCTTCCACTTGTGTGGTCTGCCCTTTGTATTTTGCTGTAAAAAAAAAAAAGAAAAAGTCAAGTTGAGAGAGGAAAAGCAAGACAGGATGAAACCCGCTCTTCTGCTATCTGATCATTTTTAGTTTTAAAGAGAAAGAGCAAAAGATGAGAAAGCAGTCTTTCATCCGTGCTAAAACCCATCCAGCGACTGTCCTTTAATTCGAGCAGTGATCAAAATCATGAGTTCAAGAAGAGAAGTGCTGAGACATTGATTCTTTTCTGATCTTTTTGGATCAAATGTGATTTAGAAAGATGTCACTCAAATGTGTCATCTCAACTTGGGGCTGCACCATCAGTAACTTCAGTTCATGACACAAATCCGACACTGCTGACTGTGTAGAAATTACAGACTTTTTTTAGATGTATCAAAGCGGGACTAAGTCTGGATTTACACAAGAGTAAAGATTACTGATATAAAATAGACGTTATCCATGTATCATCATTTCCACTCAAAGTTCAATAGCTGGTTTAACGACCCAGAGGAAATTACAACAAGTAAGCAGATAGAGGCCGAGACTTGCTCGCCAACTGAACACATGGCTGCTGCTGGAGACCTTGGCTTATGCAGTTAAGTTATTATTAGTTATTATGCAAAAGTTAAACTTTTGACCTTCCTGCAACAGCATGACACAGTCTCTCTAAACACTTAGCCACCCCAACATTTTCCAGTCATGCTGATACGATGAGGTCTGGTTACTTGGGGTTAAAAAAACACACCCTCGCCTTGATTAGATCCAGCTTTGGCAGGTCCAATCCAGAAAGCACAACACACAGATGCGACTTTGGTCATTAGAGAGTAAAAATAAAATAAAGTACTTTTTTTTTTTTTTTTAAATAGCCAAGTATTTCTATAAACTTCATCTGTATTTGTGCCATTTCAATCCAATGCCAACGTTCAAGACCAATGCAGGAAGTAGTGCCCTAATGACTTTGGTGTCCCCATGAGTTTCATCTGTTGCCACCAGCAGGTCAAGGTTTTCACTTATCCAATGAAATATCTCAACATCTACTAAATGACTTTAGTGAAATTTGATACAGACATTCATGGTTCCCAGATGATAAATCCTAATGACTTTGAAGATCCCCTGAATTTTTCCCTACTGTCACCATAAGGTTCACATTTGTGGTTTTGAGTAAAATGTCTAGACAACTATTAGATGGATTCCCATGAAATTATGTACAGACATTCATGTCCCCCTTAGAATGAGTTGTAATAACTTTTGTGATTCCCTGACACTTCTGGAGGAACTTTTCCATAGTTCTAACAACCCCCCTTTTTTATTGTGACCGCACCGCAACAACTAGGAACTATCATGGTTCTTAGAATGCTGTTTTGAAGGACTTTTTAGCTTTTACTTCAGAGTAGGTACTCTCCTTTCCTGACATCAGTTAAAAGTTTTAATTTGTCTTGGTTTATGACGAAATACCTCCAAAACCAAAGCAAATGTACTTTGTGTTTAGTGCTAATGAGCAAATCACCAACTAAGATGGTAAACATGCTAAACATTAGGAAGTTAGCATTGTCATTGTAAATATGTTAGCATGCTGACGTTTAGCTCAAAGTACAGCAGTGCCTAACTACAGCCTCACAGAGCCGTTAGCATGGCTGTAGACTCTCTTATTAACCGTAACAACGATCTTTCCCTAACCTCAACCATATGGTAGGTGCCATGCGAATCATCCAATATCAAGGTTTTTTCTGGCGACAAAGATCAAAAAGACTAAGACTGGGAGCCTTCTACCTCCCACATAGTCCGCCAAAGAGCCTCCTCCTCTGTTTTGGGCCAATAAAGTCCAATAAGCCCAAAACTCTATTAAGGCAACATAAACAAACCTAATCAAGACTGGGAGGAGGTGCCAATCTGAATAGATTAGACAAAAGCGTGTGTGTGTGTGTGTGTGTGTGTGTGTGTGTGTGTGTGTGTGTGTGTGTGTGTGTGTGTGTGTGTGTGTGTGTGGTTTGGTTTGGTTTTTTGGGCTAGTCAGAATAGAGGCTGAATGAGGATGAATGACAGAGTGTGAAAGAGGGAGAATGAGAGTTTGTGTGCAGCATTCTCTCCTAAGATTCACACAGGACTTATCATTACCAGATGTCACAGTGACGGTGGCTGAATCACTGCTTTTTTCTTTAAACTCCAACTCTCTGCCTCTTTCTCTTCTCCGTCCTTCCTTCTTGGTTCTTTTCCCTCTCCCTGTCTCCCTGTCTCCCTGTCTCCCTCTCTCCCTGTCTCCCTCTCTCTCTCTCTCTCTCTCTCTCTCTCTCTCTATCTCTCTCTCTCCCTTTTTTTCTTCCTCCCTTCTCCATTTCCAGCTGTTTTTGGAGCACGCAGCGAGAACGGGGGGAGTTTTCCACCAATTGTTTCGGTCCTGAGAGGAGCTCAGCGGTCGGACCCTCCCTCCTTCTATCTCTCTCCCCTCTCTCTCCTCTGTCTCTCGCCCTCTCTCTCTCCTCCCCTTGTTGTGACAGAGCACACCTGCTTGATCTTGGCTGCACGCGCTCCGAGTCCAATTACCCCATAGGCCCTCACAGCCACTTCACAGTCTCATCCCCCCACTCGTCTGGATTTTTGGGAGTCAAGCTCATCTTGCACACTTCTACTCTCTTTGCCTTGGTTCTACTGAGAACAGGTAGGTTATTCCTTTAACTCCGAGAGTGGAGAAAAGTATGCAAAATAATGGGTGAAGTGAGGTTAGCAATAAGGCGTTAGGTTTCACTATGGTTTCATTTTTAAAGAAATAGAGAGAGTTTGCTGGATTGTGACTTTTTGCATTACAAAATCTATCATTCAGGATTTAAAAGTCAAAAGTTAAAAGACTGCTGCTTGTGTTTTTTTCAGTTACAATTGTTAAAACTGGATTTGACTGTGTTTGATTCACTTCTTCATACATTTATGTATGTTGTGTGTATTTCAGATATGTTGCCAGGTATTGTTCCCACAGCTCTTTCAGCTTTGTGATGAGAGACCTTTAATCATTTCCAGTCCAATCTGCATACAGCTCAGTGAAAAGAGCAGCAGCTAGGGAAGGGGGTGTGGTAGTGCAGTTGATGCTGGTACCTCACTCCCCTGCCAAAAAAACGTATTCTCCTGGCCCATTGTTAATCTCTAAGGTATCCACCACTGAGTGCCATGTGAGGTTTTCAGTACCTTCTTAGTTTACAATTTCAGCTTGCAGTTTTTTACTTGCTTTTTGAGAAAAGTGTTTGTTGATTGTTTGGATGTAACCCATATGAAGTGCATTCCTCAAGCTAGCTTTTTGAGTTTGTTAGTTGTATACATGATCAGATTTGTAGTCCTTACATAAAGACAAGGGGTTGAGTGAGGGGTAGGCAGAAAGTTTGTTTCTTTTTACAGTCAACAATTGCTAATGTCAGCGGTAAATGTTTTTGTTGCATTCATGTGTTCCTTTTCTCTCTTTGTTTAGCTTTCTTTCATTCTTTTTCTCTTTTTTTCTTTCCCTGTGGTGTTTTTTGGGCAGTCTACAAAAAAATGAGGAGAGGGGGAAAAAAGCTAAAACAACAATGAGGATTCCATTGTGTTGATTCAGCCCATTAGTGCTTGTCAAGAACTTGATATGGAAAAGTTGTTTCTGCTGCTTCTGACACTGTCCATTTCAGCAGTTCATTTGAGACTGTAGCCAGACCGTTCTATTCCCAATCTCTTATCTGTCTGCTCTGCGGCCCTGTTTCTTCTCAATGTGAACCTTCTCTGCCCACAGTTTGCTGCTGTTTTCACAGGAGCAGAACAGAACCCAAATTGCTAGGGGCAACTTAAAGTGAGCGGCTTTGAAGAGGAGATGAACAAAAAAAAAGCTGTACCTGGCAACGCACAGAGCCATTAATCCTGTAATGGTACAGCTTCCTCTATCAAAGAGAGGTCTGAAGGCTTCCCGGCAAGCCACCACACAACTCTCAGCTAACTCATTACATCCTTTTTGCCAGCAGGGAAAACACCTAATAAGGCTCAGCTGCACTGAGTGGACAGGAGTGAAATTGAACAAGGGAAAAGTGAGACAAACTAAATAGAAGGAAAAGTTGGGCTTAGAATAGAATAGAGGCTAAAAGAGGCATAAACGGTGTACTAAAATACATTCAGAGCAATACAAGTACTTCAGCAGTTCATACTGTTGAGCTGAGCTGAGCAGATGTTTAACATTTGAACCAGAAATGAGTGAATGGAAGGTTAGGAGGAGACAAGGCCCAGATTTGCACTCAGGGGCTGCATTTTTTCCATCTGGACTTCAACTCGCAGGGTCAAAAAGAGCAAAAGAACAATGGAATTGAATGGACATCAGCCATGAAGACTTTTTTCCCCCCTTTGCTCACTGGAATATCAGAAAGTTTCACATGTCAGTCTTTCTGGCCAAAGTTTTAAGGATCAGACAGAGAAAGAAAATACCATAAGCTATGGGAGAGAAGCCGGGGAAGGAACCGAAAGAGCACAAAAAGGGAGGAGGAGATGGAAAGAGAAGAAAGGGAGAGAAGGTTGGGCAGTTTGTCCACGTCTGTGCAGCGCAGACTGTTGATAATGGGACTGAGGTTGATGGCAGGCCGACAGCTCTTCTCATGGAACAGCTGAAATGTGGTTTAACCACTCGCTGGCTTTCTCATGCCATGGCTCCAAACAACAGGCATGCTTTAGAGACCCTGAATGATCTTTCAATAATAGTTATGGCTCTGACACTTTATTTCTTCTGCATGAAGAAATTATATTGATTGTAGTGGTCAAAAGAGTCTTGGGAAATCTTGAAGCCAAAAAATGTCTCATTCAAACATACATGGTTGCATGGGTGGCTATTTTCCGGACGAGATTTCTCCAAACTCCTTGTTACAGGAAGGTTTTGGCTCTGAAATTGTTTGTTGGCCATGTCTTTGCATATTTTCAGATACACATATTCTCACTCACAAAATCCCCTGATATATCAGACATTTGTTGAAAATAACGACTGCTGACTTCTCCCACCACTGTCAAAGGAAGAGCCTATAAAATCATCATCATTAATTTTTTACATTGCAGTGTCATTATCGATCATGCTTATGTGTGCAACTGCGTGGGAGGGAAATTGCACTCATTTGCTGATGGGTTAAAAGGGCCACACGTGTTTTAAATGTCCTGTGGCCTTGTAAATACCTTCCAATGATTCATTGCTGACAGACGCTCTGCAGAGGCAGACGCAGGCCTGTGGAGAGTTAGAGGGGAGGGGGGAAGGTAGCGGACCAGGGTGGAGGGCAGGATGGTAGTTGTCTGCTTTACATTGTTTCCTTCATTGCAACGTGGTTTGATTTGCTAAAATCACGACAGCATGGGGCTGAACGCTAACGTATGTTTCTTTCACACTGCAGAAGTTTAAGTGAAAGATTTGCTGATGTGCTAATCGTTCTGCGGGTATCTCACAGATTTTATAAGCTTGAGAGTTTCAATGAAAGGCAGTGTCAAAGAGAAGAAAGTGACAAAGCAAAGGAGGGAAAAAATTACTTTACTCCCTCATGCAAGCTCTGCTTCCTGTCTGGGAATCATTAGTAATGCTGGGGCCAGACTTGGGGGAGAGTGTAGGGAGGGAAGAGAGGGATGAGACAAAAGAGGGGCACAGAAGAATTGACAAGGATGCTGCCGCCACAGGAAATGTCAACCTCCTTCGTCTGAGATGGGATGATGAATCACAGGTTTCAGAGACATGAGAGAAAAAGACATGATGTTGGTTCGTGTACTATTTACCACATGCCCTTTTACTAGGATTGTAAATCTTTTGAAAATACAGACTAAACTTTCTCAAAGCTACTCATGCTTTTTACTTTTTGATACATCTTTTCTATACCCACCATAGTTCAACAGGCATCTGCTGACCATTTAAAGCCCTTTCAAACTCTTCGGAAGGCCTTGAACTATCATTTCAGTTGGATTTGTTTCACCAGTGATCTAAGTTCAGAGTGAAATGACAATACAGATTAACATAGAAACAATCAATAACTTTCTTTACTAGTGCATGAACTACTAGTACTAGTACATCCTGTTTCACAAAAGTCACCATACGCTTTTATCAGAATTAGGTCAAAAATAAAAATGGTTAAATTCATCAGATCCGTTCATGTGCGTGGTTTTTAAAAGTTCATTAGTAGGAAACTAGTGTGTACCAAGTCCTTCCATATTTGCACTGATTAGTGACAGTCCACTTCTTGTGAATAAAGCCTGTCCCATTTTCATCTTGTAAGCTGGCAAACTGCCGGCGTACCACGACGTGATGCTGGCCAGTCAAGTTGCCCCATATCATTTCATAATGATATATTGTGAAAATAACTTTGGAGAGGAGAGAAGAGTTTATAATGTTACAAATGGAATACCCAATACCCAAATAGTAAAACCCATGTTTTAAAATGAATGCCAATAGTAAGTAATATGGGGAACATGGTCTGTCTGTAATAGTTATTAAAAAACAAGTGGAGATACAAAAAAAAACTGGAAAAGATTTTTTTAGGAAAAGGTCATACAAAGTCAGATCATGTTTCCTAAGCTGCAGGGCACTAAATGAGCCCTTTTGATTTCCAGCTTGGTTGATCACTAGGATTCCTCTGTCAAAGTGAAAATGATAAAGGGGAATACCTTTTATCCCATAACAGAAATCTTCTTTGAGGGGATTAAAATTGCCGATACTGGCGAGATGTAGAGTTTGCATTGTCAAGTCATGTTCCAGCATGTTCTGTTGGCAGCCTTGTGGGTTTAACATGCACACACACACACACGTGTGTTTGAGGAGCCTGTGTCGTGTGTTCAGTAGATTCTAGGTGTGTGTGTGTGTGGGGGGGGGGGGCATCTTCTTAGGGCCGGTGGACACATCTGAGCACTGGTAATGAAAGAACCAACGCCCGAGGTACAGCAGGTTGTCTCTTGCGTAGAGGCTCATCCCAGGTGTAAAAGCTGTGAAAAGCCTTGAGTTTCAACTTAAAAAAAAAAAAACACTGCCTTTGACCATAATTCCTTGTTTTGGGATTTGAATATAGAGTGACAGTCATGTTCACAGACAGGCCTTGGTTGACCCATTATTTCACCACTGTAATGTACAATGTACAGGCCCTCCATCTCCAATTCCCAAATATCCTAACTCACTAATATCAATACCACATATGGTTTATTCTGCAGCTGTGGTTACAAATTGTGAGTTCATGTCCCAAACAATAATCCCTGGAAATCCCTTATATTCAATTTTCTTAGTTTGATTTCAAAATCTTTCATTTTAGTCTCATCATGAGTAATTCTTGTTATTGCAGTAATGCTGCAGCCATCAATTGCCCATAGAGCTTAGTTTAAGATCACTATCTTCTTCTTCTTCTTCTTCTTCTTCTTCTTCTTCTTCTTCTTCTTCTTCTTCTTCTTCTTATTTTTGCACGTCTGGCTCACATTAAAAGCTGCGGAAGTGTTTATGGACAAAGGTTGATAGATTGATGGCAGGACATATGGAGGGCCATCTGAAATCCTGCACCAATGCAATGGGTCAAAGCAGGTAGATAAGGTTCAGTAATCAGCGGTGAGACATTTTTTGTGCATTGCTGTTCCTTGAAGCAAAGCTGGTACACTGACTTTAAAGATAACTGAATGTTCCAGCCCGCAAGATGTACCAGATGTGAGGAGTTCACAACACTATCACCTCCTATGAAAAGTGATACACTGACTTTAATATACTTTCCAGTATTGGCAATTAATGTATTAAACTATGAGAAAACCCCATTTGGCATCCAAGCAGGTTAAAATGAACCATCAAGAGCTTCTAAAAGCACTTTTTTAACCTAAGAGTGCTTTGCATCCTTAAAACAAAACACTGGCAGAATGCTGCTGCCAAGTCTGCAGACAAGGTTTCGTTGGATTGAGCTTTCAGCTGCGCTTAGATAAGAGAGCCTAACACAGCCAAGATTACTCAGTCTGTCGAAGACTGGAACAACGTGTACTCTGGATCTACTGTATGTTCAGACCGGAGCTCTTTGTTTCAACGCCTCCCACTACAGTACATACTCCATGTTTCCAAGTGAGACAAAATGGCAAACGTTTTGCATGGAAAACTCTTCGCATCTATACATCAAACATAGTGTGACACGATTCCAGGCTCTAAGTGCCGACTTATGAAATCATCCTTTTGAATGTTCTTAGTTTTTTTTTCGCTTCATAGCAACAGAACAAGAGTAAAAAAGAAACATTAAGATGCAGAGCTATCCCACCCAACACAATTCCCCTCTGAATGAAAGTGATTTCAAGCTTGGTCATACTGTATCCAAGCACTGTAACCACTGGACTGAAACTGTACAGTGTGTTAAAGCGGTGGCTGTTTTGTGGACACAAACTTTAATTACTGCTTGTGTTGAGAATCCCTCCAAACCATGATCCCGTGACCTGACGTAACCCTAACCTGGATTTACACTACATCAGCACATCTCTTTCTTTTTCTTTTTTCTCTTATGCTCAAAGGCACACACTGATTTAAAAGACTTAAACTTTTTTTCATGTATTACATGTTTACATATAAAGGTGCACATACAACTTGTGCACTTGCTTTAATACACTTAAAGACACAAACTATTGCTTTATTCACACCTAAAAAACATGTGAATATACACTCAAATGACAGAAGTTAAGCAAAGATGCAGCTTATAAGCACCATACACATGCACATAGACCATATAAACCAGCCCAGAGTCACTTTCAGCTCTGGCCAACTGGTTTGGGTCAGTTTCATCATCCTGGTCATGATGTTCAGGTCAAGGTCCGCTTCAGAACAGCTACTCCCAGATCATTTGTTAGCAGCTGCGGCTCAAATCCGCCCTTCAATTATTGTGGAACCAAGAGGGAAGGAGCAACGTTTGGCTATACGCATGACAAGCAGATTGCTGGGTCTTTGTGTGTGTGTGTGTGTGTGTGTGTGTGTGTGTGTGTGTGTGTGTGTGTGTGTGTGTGTATGTGTGTCCTAAGGAAGCAGGATTCTCCCAGTGACTCCACTCCTACAGATCTATGCTCCTTAAAGGATTTTAATGGCAAACAAATGATTACTGTGATTTATTACTTTGAATAGAAAATGCAGCACAGTGCTGTACAGTGGCAGTGGAATTTCCCTTAATGCATCCCCTGTGTATTCCTGCAAGAGCTAATGCAGATGTTCCTTATGCTGCAATCAATGTTGTTTTTTTGTCTTTTGCAAAAGCAATTTACATTGGCAGATTGTATTATGGTATCTAGATCAGTCGACCAACAGTAAAACATTAGTTTGCTCTTTAATCTCATAAGTACACAGGTACTTTTCTTGCAGGGGCTAGGTTGAAAAAGTTCAACTGATTTAAAAAAAACAACAATAATTTGAATAAAAACTGTAATCACAGTCACGTTTCACATCTAAAAACTACATGTTACGATTGAGAGAGTGTTAAAACCATAGACTGTATATTAATGGACAGCGCATGTATGACGTCACCCATTGGTTTGTGGAGATCTGCTATCCGTCGTCGAGTTTGCCGTTACGGGCGCAGCCATCCTTGTTGCGGATGTGACGATTTTAGACGAGAGGGAGGAGTGAGGGAGGAGCTGCTTACACTCTATGTTACGTTACACACTTTCACTGGCAATCACATCATAGCCACGCCCTAAAACACCCCCTGCTTAATCGCCGGTTTTAAAATCAACGAGATCATAATTCAAAAAATTAACATCATTCTGTGTTGCAGAAGACTTAAAACTAGCGATTGAGACCATAAACTTATTATGAAAATGTTTACTGAGGTAATAAATCAAGTGAGAAGTGGGTCACTTTCTCATAGACTTCTACAGAAACCGAACTCCTTTTGCAACTGCACATGTCGCCCCCTGCTGGAATTCAGATAGAATGCAGGTTTAAGGCACTTCCGCATTTGCAGCACTTCGCCGAACTGGATGCGTTGTCCATTAATATTAACAGTCTATGGTTAAAACAACTAGTTGGAGGGCAAAAAAGCTGATGCCAAAGCGAATATTAATAAACTGTACAAATAGCAAAAAAAGAATGGAAAAATGGTTGAAATAGATAACTAAAAGTACCCTAATGGATACATTGTTAACTAAAGATTGATATATGGTTAAATAGTAGTCTACTATTGTAACTACTTTGGGAATAGGTCTTTTTTGTTTGCCCTCCATTCCTTAGTAACACATTCGTTATGTACCTGTACAGCCTGTCCCTTCTGATAAAGTACTATTGTGTAATTTTCTCATTTGGGTTTGCGCTAACCCATGGTCTATCACCTTTCACCTTCTGCTTAAAACTGACCAGTTAAAAAGCTTATTTGACCAACCTCACTAAATTGTTACACCCAAGTGTTTAACCTTCTCACCCCTCCACCTCTCACCTTTGCCCTTTGCTTCTCTGGTCTTCAATAACTCTCCTGTGTTCTGTCTTTCTCTCACTGTGTCCTTCTTCCTTCACAGTGAATGTAAACAAACAGTTAAACCAAGTATGGTAGTTTCAAAACTAATCATAGACAGACTATTTTGAAAGTGTATCCACCCAAACCTTTGAAATGTGTCCTCTCGTCCTCCAGGCTCCCTGCTAGCAGCACCATGAGGTCAGCCTGTCTCTCTTTGCTCCTGGTCACGGCCTGCTGGGCTCTGCCCTTCCGCCAGTCTGGCTTTCTAGACTTCATGATGGAAGATGAGGCAGGATCAGGCTTGCCTGAAGGGCCAGATGTAGGCTTCCCTGTCATGCCTGAAGGACCCAAGTGCCCCTTCAGATGCCAGTGCCACCTGCGAGTAATCCAGTGCTCGGACCTCGGTAAGACCTCCCACTAATGGTTCATATGGTTGTGTATAATCCTACACACCAGTCATCTGGATCATTTGGACTGATGCTACATGTAGCCCATAATCCCTAAAATCAATCAGTGTGACTTGATTTGAATTGCAGTTCAGAGTAAATGCAACAAACTTCTTGTTCACATCCATTTTCTTTGCCCAATCCTCCATTCAGATCTGGATTTCAAACAAATTAGGTCACGTAAATGGAAGAGATGAGGTCAGATGGGTGTCTGCAGTAGTTTTATTGTACTTCTATTGTGCTGAGTGACATTACTGTTTTTTAAGAGCAGAAAAGGTTCCTGACTCTACGTACAAACTGTCTCGTGCGTCTAGCCAAACCCACATGTTCATTCTAGGGGTATATGTTATGTCACATTATTGTGAAGTCCTCCAGAAAACATGACACCCAAGTTGACACCTTAAATGCTCACAGATGCTGTGGGCTTTCTAGAACAATTACATTATATGCCCTTTCTGGCCAAATTGTTTTCCAAACAGTGGTGGAAATTAAATGTTAGATTGGGCATTGGAAAGTCCTGAACAAAACTTTCAAAACTTGTTTTTCAATGTTAAGCTTACTCACCAAGGTCAAACGTCTACACTTAATTTGCCGAGTTTTTAATTCAGCAGTCACAACTATTTCCTTAATTGTCATCTTCGTTGTTTGGAGCGTATCCACTCTGTCTGTCTAATCTGATGCATAGCATATACAACAGCTTGAGTCATCCCACAAACTCTGTCATAGAAAAGTCCCTGACCTCATTTATTCTTGTATATTACACAAACGTGCTTTGCTACACAGTTGTGTTTGATAGTTTTTTGGCTCTCCTTTTATTTGGAAAGGATGGGTCATGAGCTTCAAGGAGGTAGATAAATGAGAGAAGGGAGTTTCACAAATGGACAAACTGGGAGGATAAAATAAAAAGAGGAGTAGACAGACATAACCAGCTCATAACCACGTTGGTTTAGTAAGCTTAAGAGGGCCAGCGTTGAGACGGTGAAATGAAATAGCGTTTACAGATTCAGGATATAGTATAAGTATAAGCAGAGCATGCAGACAGACAAGCAGACCCAGGTGGCTCAACAGTCAGAGCGACAGACAGTCAGAGAGAGTGATGTTCAGGAAAAGACCAGTTCCATTACATCAGTCCTCTAGTCGGGGTCCCAGTCAGCGCAGCACTTTCCCCAGAGACACAGCTCCATGGCTGGATACTCGACTCCTGCATTAGCACTGTTGGCCCCGCTCCTCCATCTGTTCCCCAGACCTGCTGGCCTGCACGCAAACATACACACACTCACACTTTTAGACACACACAGGATTAAAACTTATTTGTATATATTTGGGAACACTATCCCAAAGCACCTTTTTGTAGATGTGGATTTTGCTCCGTGGGTTTGCAGCTGGCAGGATGACAGCTAAACAAACATTCAAGAAAGAAAATTTTGCCTAGGGTTCAAATGAGTTGTGATTATATTTGCCAACTCCGTTAGAATGAGGTTTTGATTATCCATAGACTGGCACAACTGTGTATACTGCTTACAAGTATTAAGATTTACCTAGTGGCACAATCAGCAGCTTCTCTGATTTTAAATGTTTTCTTTTATAAACAGTGATCGTGTAAGATGTGTGGTAATAAATCCAAATGTACTCATATCCCATAAGGCAATCAGGCCTTTGATGATGCAGCCAGATCAAATCGTCTTGCCCAGCCACAGCAACAGACATGGCAAGGCACTTCCAAACATAAACACTGTCATTAATGCTTGGAAGTGCTTAAAATAAGTCCGGCCCAGTCTGAAGCAATTATATGCTTCATATCCCGATCACTTTGCTTTAAAATGGAGTGATTAATAGTGACTATAATAGTGGGAGCCAGACTTAAAGTCACGTTTTTCTTGTTTATTTCCTGCCAAGTTGCTATCAGCTGAAAAGTGAGATGCTGACCGAAACATTACATTCAAATAATTTATTTGCATAAGTCAGTTCATGTTACTGTTATCATGGCAGTAATTACAGCGCTAATCATTTTTTTTGTTATATGCCCAAGTAGTTGTATTTGCAGTACATTAGTATTGTAGTACCAGTATAAGGGGAGTATTAGTTTTATATCTGTTTTTAATTTAAAAAATGCCAGGAATTATCTGTTCAGCAGGTAATCTTATACCAAAATGAATTTGCAGTGGTAACATTTTTCACTTATTTTTAGGATACTGAATGGTTGAAGATGATGTTAAATCAACAGCTCATTTGTGTTTCCCACACATTTTTCTCCACATTTTCTGTTACAGGAAGCAACACAACTGTGTTTGTCATGAGATAACTTAGTTAACTGTAAATTGTTGTGAAGAGCGTTGGATGTAAGCGAACATAAAATCTGAGTTAACTCTTTATTTTGAAGCATATTTCTTTAAAATAAATCTGGGCGTTACTCTATGAAAATTTAAACAATTACCTTTAAACTTGTCAGTGATGCTAAACACACTAACAGACCCATTTTAAATGCTGGAATG
This sequence comes from Sander lucioperca, assembly GCF_008315115.2. Taxonomy (NCBI): domain Eukaryota; kingdom Metazoa; phylum Chordata; class Actinopteri; order Perciformes; family Percidae; genus Sander; species Sander lucioperca. The sequence continues at coordinate 8,335,415 of NC_050192.1, read as the reverse complement.
CCCTTTTTTAAATACTTTTTCTAGGCATTGTAGTTTTGCATTTACATTAAAGGTGCAGTAGGTAAGACATAAAACTAACTTTCAGTCATATTTGCTGACACTGACCCTATGTTCGAGTAGAACTACATGAAGCAGGTAATTAAAAAAAAAAAAAAATCCGGCTCCTCTGGCACCACCTACAGCCTGTAGTGTGATTTGCAAAACTCCACAGCTCCCTGTTCAGATGCACCAATCAGGGCCAGGGGGGGTGTCTAACTGCGTGTCAATCACTGCTCATGCACACGCATTAATTCTCCCTTGTGGGGGGAGGGGCTTAGGAGACCATTTTGGGCTTTAGCAGAAAGGGGGGAGGGACTGAGAAGTTGTCGATGTTCAAATTTTGTTCAAAAGTCCTGGATCTTCCCAATCCTACCTACAGCACCTTTAAGTTGGGGTGCTCGCATGATACATATTTTGAAAAAAGAGTATTACAAATTGAAGCAGCATAGGCTGAAATAGTCTAACTTTTACTTTTAGAGAAAAACAATAACAAATAATGTGTGTGAAAGTATAGAGGTACAGTATATAGTGTGGTGCTGCAATGGTGGTGGTGACCACAAACAGCTGTGATGGTTTGTGGGTCATTCACTGCCGAGTTGGAAAAGCTGAGAAAAAAGCAAACCTAGCTGGAAGTAATGTTTGGGTGAGCTGAGCAGAAGTCGTCACAAGCTTTTAGGACAAAATGTGTCCAGACATACGTATGTGGACTAGACATGCAGAATGTAAGCGTTTTTGTTAAACAGTTTATTCTACGCCTCTTCTTCTGAAATGTAAACTGCCCATTATGAATCTCAGTGGGTTTTTTGGGTTACCACGGATGCAGAAGTGCATACACCATGACTCCCAGCTGTCTTCGCTCAATTTTGTTTAAAAGCAAGTCCACTCAACCAAACAGTCTTTCACTACAGATGCCATTTTCTGTCACATTAGCCATTCCATGATAAAGTCCAAGCAAAACGATATAGCGTGAGCTCAGTGTCCAGGTATGCAGTCGCTTACTTACTCCAAAGGAAATTTGTCTTAAGGTCCATTTCCACCATGTGTGCCTCGAAGCACATGAAACATTTGTTTGGTCCCATTGGAATGTCACTATAAAACCCGCTCTGCTCTACGTCCCTTTCATCGAGACTTTATGTAGCATGCTACATTGACAAAGCAGACTTTGAGTGTTGCTACTGTAAACTGGGTTACTCTTTCCAGCTCGTCCAGATTTGATTCTCTGTCATGACAGTTCTTAAGAGTGTAAAGCCCCTGAAAACTTCATTTCAAATCTAAAGTACTTCTCGTCAACATTCAATGTTCATAACTAAATAAGCAACAATCAAAGTTAAAGTTCAGAAGAAGAAAAAACATCCCTAGTTACTATTTAATCAGATTTGATGGACAGTGCCAGCAGCATTAATAAACAACCAAACAACTGTTGCTAAACTCTGTCTGGTGCACATATGTGACATCACCTTTTCCAACTGCCCACTTTAAAGTAATTACAAAAGCCAGGACAAAAACACAAAAATCTCTCAAGCAAAAGTACCAAAATTGTTCCAACAGAACATTTTGTGTTTATTGCTTGAATTTAGAAACTTAATAAGAACATTTATTTTCAGGGCCTTTAACATACAACCGACCTGATTTAAAGGGCCTCAGTATGTAGTTTACAATTGATGGACACTGACCATCAAACAATAACCATGGTCATGGAGACAAGTAGGTAACCATTTTGTATCCATTTCCTGTTGCGGTCAGATTGTGGTTAACCTCTCGTCACCACCTCACCTCAAATTTAGTTTCCCATTATCCATCATTCTGACTGATGTATTGCATTTGCATGCTTCTAACCCTCATACCCAACATCTGATTAAACAATGTCTTGGAAAAATTCACCATCAGGTCTGACGGCAGTTCCTGAGGACATCCCAGACGACACCACCCTGCTGGACCTGCAGAACAACAAGATCACTGAAATCAAGGAGAATGACTTCAAGAACCTCAAAGGACTACATGTAAGAGACATTTCAGGTCCATCTGCAGAGCTCCATGTCTGTGTATGATTCCTAATGTTGTGTTATGTGTTGTTATGTAACCATTGCAACCTTTCTTCAATATGAACCTTGTTGATCCCCATGGGGAAACATCTTGTTTTTAAATGATTCATTCATGCATTTCTTCAGTTTTGTGTAAAATGGTACCACCCCCCCAGAGTAATTGCTCATTTTAAAAACATGTACCTGACTTCACCTCCCATCCCCAAACTCTCTTCATCCTCCTCCATATATCCTCCACTCACCCAGACTCCAGGTGCATGGAAACTATTCACCCGTAGGCCTTAGACCATCACGCCCTCAAATTCCTGTAGCTTTCTTGCTTGCAATAAATACCTCCGTCTGATGGCCAGGGCTGTTTCCAGTGTAACGTAACTGGCCTCTTAAGGAAATGGACCACATACTTCACATTGCCCCATGTCTGCTTTACATGGGAGTGGAACAGCAGGAGTGAGAGTCCTCAGCAAATGCATTAGGGATAACTCCAGAGCGGACTTGAACTTGGCCCTCCACCTTGACAGCACAGGAAAAATGTCCTGTTTTTGTAGAATCTCATCTGGGAAGTATCTCATATGGGAAGTACACATTTGTAATTGTACCCTTGGTGCATTTGTAGCATTAAATGTTTCTGTGGGGAAGAAAATAAATGTAAAGTTTCCAATAAAGTTCAAATTCCATATTTATAGAATGTGTTGTAAATTTGATTAAGAACAGACTGTTGAAACTGACTAAACTGCTGTAAAGATGCCAGACTAAATGTTCATTTCCTCCCAGTGTTGTGGAGATAGTGGTAAAAGCTCTACTACACCATGCAGGAAGAAAAAACAAACAAACAATATTTAACACTATCTTCCTGGGATTCTTCCTTAAAGGCTCTGATCCTGGTGAACAACAAAATTACCATCATCCACGCCAAGGCCCTCAGCCCTCTGACCAAGCTGCAGCGTCTCTACCTGTCTAAGAACAAGCTGAAGGACATGCCCGCCAACATGCCTAAGAGCCTGCAGGAGCTGCGCATCCACGAGAATGAGATCACCAAGATCAAAAAGGCCTCCTTCCAGGGCATGTCCCATGTCATCGTCATGGGTATGAGAATAAAATTGTCGCTGCTTTGTTGAAAAATGCAGAGATTTATTTGTATAGCACTAGCTGTTTGAAGAGGTATGACGTATATTTTTCAGCAGTAGGTCACATCTCCAGAGGTGTATCCGTGACTTTGCGGATGGCCACAGTTCCGCAGGAGTGATAAAAATATTTACCCAGAGTGAAACTAGTGTTTAAATTTAATGTTTCCGCAGTCTGTGCCGAGTTTTCTAGGAATTTCATGAAAAACAAGATCCTCTTTTAGCCTTTGTTAAATGTTGATCAAAGTGATGCATAAATAAGTTTTGTTTGATAATTATTTAAAAGATTTATTCAGGAGTGCTTCAAATGTTCCAAGCCAAACAATGGACCCATTCAATGTACCCTTCAACTACCGCAGAGGATAAAAACAGTCATTTTAAAGGGGATACTTGCGTGTCAATGGTAAATTTGATTGATTTTGGTTTGGAAAGACCAGAAGCAAAGTATGCCTTATGACATTTCACTGTTGAGACAAGATTTACACATCACAATTGGGAAGTGATGAGACTTCTACAGACTGTTAATGCATGACTACACAGAATATGTTTAGTTTTTTCCAGAAAAGATTATTTGTCCTTCATCCCCATTCCGTTTTTTTTTTTTTTTTGCTTCACTTTGGCAACACATCTCTAACTTGTAAAACTTCCTGTTCCACAAATTAAAAAGTGTCATTCTGTCATTGCTTAACTGAAGCTCAAAGTGTGGATTCAATCACTTAAAATGCAATAATATGAGAATTATTATCCGTGACAAATCTGGGAATCTGGCGTAGCGAAAGGCTGTGTTGCAAACACAAGCTATTCTCTTGCCTAAGACTTTGTTAACTCATGACTCAGCTCTGTGTTCCTGTAAGAAATTAACTTCATAGACATGATCCGTTACTGCCATTCTCTCTTTCTTTTCTTTTTTTCTGTCTCAACTGTTTTTTCCTTAACTTTTTTCAGAGCTCGGGTCCAACCCTCTGAAAAGCGCAGGAATCGAGGCCAGTGCTTTTGCTGACCTGAAAAGGGTCTCTTACATTCGCATTGCAGACACGAACATCACAGAGATCCCAAAAGGTAAAGCTCTGATAAATATTTCCACATATAATTTGGCTTAATCCAAGTTTTATTCAGTCAGGGTCAGCCAAAAACAAACATCTTCTTTCAAAAGAATACATGCTTGGATTTAAATCAATGGGCTCAATGTGATAAAACACAGACTGTACTGCACAGTAATTCAAAACTAGCCTAGCCTATCTCAGGGTGGGAACATATCTGGTGCATTTAGTAAAATGATATATTGGAATGATCTTTTGGATTTAATAGACTTGGGAACAGCTGCTCCTTGATAATTTATGTGTGCGTTTTTGAGATTTTTGCATAAAATGCCTGTCTTGTGGGTTGCCAGGTCTGCCCAGCTCGCTCTCTGAGCTCCACCTGGATGGAAACAAGATCTCCAAGGTTATGGCTGCCAACCTCCAAGGCCTGAAGAACCTGGCAAAGTAATATGAATTATGATTCTCTCTTTACATAAACCCATGTTTACCATATACTTTAAAGGGAGACTATGTAACTATTGCTGAACAGCAGCCATTGTGGTCAGAAGTGGCAATTACAATGCCATTGTACTTTGAGAGTCCCTTAATTTCCTAATAGTCTTGAGTCATGTCTCCTAGTTAGCTTCTTGTTTTACTTTTGTTAGGCTATATAATCATTTTAATGTTTTTGTAAATGCTAACACATAGCACAAGCAGTGACTGATAAAGTCATCACATTGACTGAATAATGTCAGTTCTATCTATCTCAAGTTTGCTAACATTAGCCACCATAAGCTACTGGTCCAAACTAGGTATGGTTGTAGCAGAATAAAACCTGACTGTATTATAATTAGCAAGGTGCATTGTAATGCTCATGAATTCAGCCTTTCATGTATGTCAGTCACACAGCTGTATCTATCTAAAGTTTGCTAACATTAGCCATAGCTACTCGTACCAGACCAAGAGAGGTTTAAGCGGGAAAACTCCTGAGTGTATTGAATTTCGCAAGGTGCTTTTTATTACTTATAAATTCAACTGTTTTCATTTGTAAGATGACATTTGTGTTATTTCAACTTGAATAATATCAGCTGTATCTGTCTAAACTGGTCATACCAAACTAAGTAAGGTTGTAGTGGGAAAACCCCTGAGTGTATTTAACAAGTTTTATTGCTAATGAATTCAGCTTTTCATTTGTAAGAGGAAGATTGCCTTATTTCATAATTCCATCCCCTTTGGAAACATGATATTCCTTTTTTTTGGTTTGGTTTTTCATGCTGTCTCATGTTTTTATTCTCTGGCTTGACATGTATTAGCTTTACTCTGGTATTACCATTTAAGGGATTTACTGTATAAAAAGACTTAAGACCCAAACAGTAGTTTTTGGATAATCAAAATAACTGGTTTGCGCATAAAATGTGGATACACTTTGTGTTTATGAGATTACTGCTCAGATTGTGCCAAAGATGGCATATCAAACTAGAACAAAGAGATCTTTGATGAAGTGGAGTAGGTTGTAGAGGATATGAGCGAAGGATGGTTTTTATTTTCCACTCAGTTATAATTAAGAAATCGACTTGGAAAGTAATGACCTCAATACAGCGGTAGATTTCGGTATCATTTCCTTATGTTATTTTTTTTTTTGCGCCATATTGTTGACTAACGATAATTTTGGCACCCGGAGACAAATGTTGATGTCCCTATCTTGGTTTCTCCACTCGTGTGCTCTTGTGTTTCTTGTTCTGCTACACATTTGCACATTTCCAAGTATCATGTACTTGCTGCTTTGTCCTGCAGACTGGGTCTGAGCTACAATGAGATCAGCTCTGTGGAAAATGGCACTCTGGCCAACGTCCCCCACCTGCGAGAGCTGCACCTCGACAACAACGCTCTGACCAGTGTTCCTGCTGGCCTGCCCGACCACAAGTACATCCAGGTACATACTGGTTTCTTTAGCATTGTAACCACTTGTATATCTTAGTGTTATTAATCCAGCGGTTTATCATCATAGGAAGATTGTTATTGCATCCATTTAGTTCCAGCAAATTATCTCTACTTGAGCATTATAGTTATGTTTTTCATTTTCTTACGGTGTGATCACACGCTGCTCATTTTCTCTGATCTAAACCATACTGGAAAGGTTTACTTTGTTGCATTTTTGCATTTGGTTTGTTTCACTGCCCGATTACAAGCCAGGCTTCCCTCAACAAAAGTCACATGGATTCATTTAGTTTGTTTATTGAGTAGTGTTGATAGCCTATCATACTATAATATTACAGGTTTTGGCAGTAGGGGGAAGTGTAAACACACCTGATTTCTCTAAGTAGAGATTGGGACAATGCAGTTGTAGTACCAAGAGCAAAAGCCACAGGAATAAAATATGAATATGGGAATATAAAAAAAAAAGAAAACCACCTTCAAATTTGGGATGTTTTGTATGAAATGAAAAGAATACAAAGTTGAATGTGAACTTAAAAAATCAACACTAACATGACAATTATTATAGTAGATAGTCAGTGCGTGCTCAGTATGGTTTTAATTGTAGAAACTACATACCCAGAGGAACTTAATGAGGTTTTTCATATTTTTGTGATCTTTTTTAAAATATTTTTAGCTCTTATGTTCTTTGTCTTCTGTCCTATGCATGTTCCATTGCGTAAGATGGCAATTGTAACTCATTATGACTTTGGTGTTTTTGGACCTAGTGGCTTTGGAATCTGTAATTAGCATTATATTGTCTGTCCCAGTGAGTTTGTGGCACCTCCCTCCTTTTGTTCTTATTTCTAAGATCCTTCTTATCCCCCTCAGCGCTGCATGACGAGGGCGACTGTGTTAAAAACACAATGATCAGCTGCATGATTGTTTTTAGCCTTTCATATATGTTTTTTATGTGCTTCTGATATCAAGCAGCATCAACTCTTAATTATGAAGTATGATACAGGAAGTCCTTTTCTGGCTGTTATTAGTTAAACATCCTGAAGAAAAAAATATCAATTTAGCTTTCTTGAGCTATTATTATTCATATGATGACTTATGATTATCTTCTTTATCTGCTTTTTTTCGAAAAACTAAATTATTGCCATGCACGTCCCACTCAGTGACCAAAGGTTGTCATTATTTAAATCCCTTCTCTAGGTGGTCTACCTCCATGCCAACAAGATTGCTGCAGTAGGAACAGGGGACTTCTGTCCTCCTGGCCTCAACCACAAGAAGGCCATGTACTCTGGCATCAGCCTGTTCAGCAACCCTGTGCCTTACTGGGAAGTTCAGCCCATCACCTTCCGCTGCGTCTTCGACCGCTCTGCCATCCAGCTCGGCAACTACAGGAAGAAGTAGAGCGTCACGCGCGCCACCGCAAGGAAGTGTGTGTTTGTAAATGAGTGTGTGAAAGTTTTCTAAGTGTGCATGTTTGACTACAGCCCCACAACACTGACCCCTACCAACACTGCCTCCCCACAAATGATGATGTCATTAATCCACTCACTCATTTCAAATCTCTAGTGGACATGGACCTCAAACACAACATATCATTTTCATTATTTAGCTTCAAGGTTGGTGCAACAGTAGTAACACACACGGCTTACAACAAACACCAGCATACTATGGTGATGCTCTCACACACAGCACATCATTCATAGAAGCAGTTAGGCAAGCATTAACAATGTATGTACAAATATGTTCTCACATACATGCCGTAATATATTATTTCATTCAGTGGATACATTAAAAGTCAGAGGTGATTCCTAGCCAAAAAGATTTGAAACCTTACTCAGTGGAAAATGTTATAATCCCATTTTGATCAACCTTCAGCCAGTGTATGAATTATAAAAAAGCTTGCCTGTAGAGCAGGCAGCAAGGGGATAACTTGTGTTTTACAATACCTTTAACAACTGGTATACTAGAATGTACTAGATATTACCTGTGTACTAGGAATAGCATTCAGAGTGTAACATTACCACGCTGCACTCCTTGAAAGAACTCCTGAGTTTCTATTTGTATTGTACGCAATTCAAGTAGAGATAAAAGCAAACGTGACTTCTATCACATTGTGATTTCTTGTGCTTGCTTCAGTGTTGATTTAGTTCTGGGTATTTTTATACTTTTTCTTCACCACATTTCCTCTCCTGTTCCTCTCCTAGTGTATGTTGTTCCATTAAAAACAAAAACAAGGTGAAAATAGCTTATAGAAAATGTAGAATAAACCATATATGTTTTAAACAGAAGCCATTCCCAAAGATTTATATGCATGCTCTTATTTTTTTTCCTTTCAACTTGAACCTGGTTCTTTCTGGAATCTCTTGTTAATGTGTGTATGTATTTCTTTCCATGTGTTCTTGCCCTTTATTTCTTTTTTAAGAGTCAAGAAAAAATTGGATCGTATGTGGACTAGCATGCCCACTGCAACAATGTTGGTGCGAATGTTATATGTATAGACGCTGTATATAAATGCTGTATAAAAACCTCTTTAATTTGCTTAAAGGCACAAGCACTTACCATAGCTCAGACTTAATATATCAGCAACAAAGGTGTTCTTCTTTTTTCCGGAGCAGGGGCTCCAGCTAAGGTGTCCTGAACAAAATAAAAATACTAATGGAAAAAGTAGCAGTTTTTGATGCATGTAATGACCAGAACTTGCATTGATTATCAATTATGTGAATGGAGATGTGTGCTCCCGGTCACTGGATGGCGCTACATTAGCTACAGCACAAATACAAATAGGGCAGCAGCTTCCGGGCGAACAAGGTCAAGAGGAGGCACAGGTAAAATGTACTGAGAAACAGGTGAGACACATTAATAAACAACAAACACGCACATTACACAAAAGTGCTTCAGGCACATATTATTGATTGAAAAAGAACTTTGACAAAGACTTGAAATGTCCAATAAGGTTGCCATGGTGGATTTAATCAAAGATATTCACATGTTCATGGAAAAAGTAGCATTTTATGAGATATCCGTGCATATTCATGTTTGAGTTATGATAAGGACTTGTCAACGAAAGGCACCCAAACAACAGCCAAAAAGAAATCTGGCTTTAAACATTTCAGCCTCATGGGCACTTAAAAAGTTATCAATCATTTTCACTTTTATCAAACACTTTAGCCAGAGTCAAAGCACTGGTTTCTTGTCATATAGTAACAATAAGTCAAATTACAGACCATCGAGACTACTCTTGTCAAAGAGTAAATATGGGTCAAATTCTTCTTCTATGTTCTATATACGTAACATTTGGGCCATTCATTAAGTTCAATTCAACATCATTCAAGTTATTTTCGGTTAGGATATGAGCAGCAAGTCTTATAGGAATAGATGTGTCTTAGCTACTTTTTTGGCTTAAATTAAAACAGAATTGTAAATTTAATCAATGACAGCATCTTGTAACAGACCCAAGTTTTGCAAACTACACTGAACTATAAACTTTTTTAACAATTCAATTAATTTAGTCATTAAGCCTTTGAGAACTCATTTTTCATAACAGTTAAATTGTTCCAAGTGAAGCCTCCCATCTATTTTCTATGTTCCCTTATCCTGTGCAGAACTCCAGAACTTAGCCAAGAGTCAGAATGTACTGTATACATTTACAAGACATATATGAATCTATATATACAAATAGACAGACAACGCATTCAATTTAGAGTCTCCAGTCCACCGTGTCTATGGTTTGTGGGAGAAAACCGTACAGTAGCTCCCCGAGGAAATCCAACTGACACAGGAAGAACATGCAAACTCCACACAGGCCAGTGAGTTCGATAATAACACTTTCTTGCTGTGGGTGGATAATGTGAATCACTTTGCCACCATATCAACATATCCATGTCTCTTGGGAGTGAAAACTGTTGGGTGGAGGGTCTGAAGAAAGTTAAAAAATCAAATTTATGGTAGATTAATTTGCTTCTGGCTACCTCTGCAGCCTCTAACTCATATTGATGGGTTTTGTGGTCTGAGGTTAAAATATATATATATATATATATATATATATATATATATATATATATATATATATATATATATATATATATTTGCACATGGACCATTTCTGGCCACTGAGCCACCAGTGATTTATAGTCCTCCAGCCATTTAAGAGACAGTAATGGCAATATTTAGGTTAAAGAAAAAAAAGAAATGGAAGTCCCTTGAGACCTGTGGTGGTTGAGACTCCTGCCTTTGAAAGCTAGTTGTACAGTGTCTAATTATCAATGCTTAAAAGAAAATATTTTTCACAATTTTTCATTGTATTGCATTGTGTGGAGTCTCAGAAGTGACAATTATCAATTACCAAAAGTCACTGCATTACAGCCATCAACTGTTTATTTTCAACACACTCCTTTCTGTACGTCCATTTTTTTATTTGCCACTAATGTTAGACACACACCTAGACCAATCAAACAATTCTCATTATCAAAAAAGCAACAACGAAAATGGGATGTTTGAGATAAAGTATAAGTATTGGGAGTAAAATTGGGAAAATAAATACAATAGTGTGTGTAGAAGTAGATAAATGATTGAGTTTGTGCTTGGACTGAAAAAAAATAACAGTTTATACTGTATAACATTTATTTCATCAATTTCACTGATAAAATAATTAGTGAAAGTTGACACTTTTAGGCCTCCACAGCACTGCCTCCCTCACTTAAAATACTAACTGTGTGGCGTTAAATTACAAATAATGCAAACGGCCTATAAAAAAGAAGCAATGAAAAAACGGAACATTTAAGAGTTTTGATTGGCTCAAATCCATCTCTGTCTGATATAACTTGGGTCTTTTTTTTTTAACCAAGGACAGACTGAAAAGCATCAGTGTTTGAGCACTGGCTCTCATCCCAGCACCTCAGACTCAGTTTAATACAGCAACGTGATTGTACTTCAATCTGTTGCCCCCATGTGGTGGTTATTGGTACAAAACTTTATATTCTTTGTCGCTGCCCCCTAAAGCACACACTTGCAAAAGCAAAGTGCAACTTGATCTTCTCAACAGACATCTATCTTCTCTAGACCATAAGCACTTAGACTTATTGCTTTAGGCCCGTTGCCAGTATTTATGTGTGTTGGTGCAAGTAGATGGAGGTGTCTTCGTGGTTTTAGTTAAAAGCTTGAGAAGAAGTACTTTGGAGAAAATCAGTTGTGTGCAAATATGTTTCCGTCAACTTAATTCGGAGCAGATTTGCACATACTGTGCACTCATTGCTTAGTGTGTTTTCACATGCACATGTGAGTGTGCACGTGTGTGTGTGTGTGTGTGTGTGTGCGTGTTTGTGTGTTTGTGTGTATGTGTGTGTGTGTGTGTGTGTGTGTGTGTGTGTGTGTGTGTGTGTGTGTGTGTGTGTGTGTGTGTGTTTTAAGTGCTTGTCTTGTGGCGTGTATGCAACCAAAGTAGGCTGAGCTTCACCGTGTTGAAAGCAAAGACTGGTGATATCCTGCCGAAGAGCAGATGTGTTACACATTTATGTAGAAGGTCATTTTAATCTGCAAATCTAAACTATATTAACCAAATGTAGCTACACACAAACACGTGGGCTTATACCTGTCTGATACCTGTAATATGATACTAAATTCCTCCAAACAACACTTTTACAAACACCACCACCACCAATGTGTTAAACCCTAGTATTACTGTGCATGCGATGTTGATGTATAAAAACAATACACTTTAGCTATATCCCTTAATTTAGGGACTGTAAGAAAAGGGTGATTTGTGTGATACTGGTGGGTAATTTAACCATAAACGGACCAGAGGTATGTTGTGTCAAGCAGTTCTTCTCGTCTGATTTTAGTGCCAGTTCACTCTTGCAGCACATGTGAGCCCATGAGACACAAGGTGAGAGAATCACTTGGCCTGCCTCGGGATGAGTCTCTGGTTTTAAGCGCAGTGCTTGCCACATGGCCACATGGTAGGAACAGAAGGTGGTGTCTGGATGCTGTCTGAGATTTTATTAGAAGCCTCTGGGTGTCTGTGCCAAGAAGTCCAAGAATATCCCTGTTGGCTAATATGCTTGCTTGGATCTTCATGTTTGTACCACTTGTATCTTAGTTATGAACTTTTTTTGTTTGCTCATGTGCTCCTATTTATGTAGCCTGTACATGTGTCTATGTGTGGTGTTGACAAGGAAGAAAGATCCAGAGAAGAGATGGCACTGCACTTGTACACGTGCCAGATTGTTGAACGTGTCAGTTTTTATCTTTTATGTTCCATCTATGATCTGTGTGTTAGAAAAATTATGCTTAGAACAGTTTTTAGTTCAGTTTCTTTGTTAAACCATTTGCATCCAAACTGCTGTTTTAGTATTTCTGTCTTTCATGTGTTAATCATGAAAGCTGAGTGACCTTGCAAAGAGCACAGGATGTATCCCTGAGGGCAGGATGCATAATGTGGAGGAGATGCCAGCCCTGACCAGAGGTAAGAAGAAAGCTACTGATTATGAACTTTTTGTGAACCAAAAAACTAACTTGACTCCCAACTCCTTTAAAAAGGCACTGTTGTGAACAATCTTCAGTCACTTTCTGTACTATGCTGTGAGTGCTGTAAACTGACTCTACTTGCAAGTAAAAATTAACTTTGAGCGATCACGGAAGGCTTGTATCATGTGAATGCGCCGACAGTGTTGTTGTCATTACTTAGAATTTCTCAAGGGGCCGACAACCTATGCACTACAGCTTTAAACAGCTTTAAACATGCAAAGAAACATAACAAATATAAATAATTAGGCTACTTATCACTACTAAAGAAATGATTTGCTTATATAAATATTTTTTATTTTCCTTTATTACAGTATAGTTCTACCAATATTGCAATGAATACATTGATTACAGGACAATAGTGTTGACGAACTGACCGAAGAGCTGGTTAATTAACCCGAGTCGTGTCACTGAACCGGGAGAATCGAGTGCCATACGTCAATGAACCGACTCACTCCCATTTTTTTACCTCATTCGTGCCGGCAGCGCTTCGCTCGAGCTGAGTGCGATCGGTGTATGTTCCGTTGTGTGTAGCTGGTCTTCTTCTGCTACTGTGTGTGTAGCAGAGATGGGGACTCAAGTCTGAGACTCGGACTCGAGTCACACTTAAGTCGCACAAACAGCTGACTTCAGACTTGACTTGCGATTCGACCCAAAAGACTTCAGATTTGACTCAGACTCGAGCTTTGAGACTCGTCAACAACCTGTTTTCATGCAATTATTGCTTTTTAAATCTAAATTTATTCATGTATTTCTATTTTCTTTTATTGGGGCATATACGTTGGGGAAACGTATGACGATCTGCATGTCCCCTGCCCTTTGCCATAATGTGCAACGTAACGCATGTACTATGCCTATGTGCGCGCACTCACATAAATACATTGACGATGGCGATGTATTTATGTCATTAGTTTTGCTTTCAATAACTTCGTAAACAGTGGCAGTAAGCAAACAGCTACATGCAAGGTTTGTGACACCAAAATAAATGATGCCGGATCAACAACGTCAAACTTCATTAGGCATCTCAAAACGCACCCAGATAGGTCAGTCACTTGCAATGTGAAAGAGACGTTATATTTAGCATATATCATCACAGGTAACAAGCTAACCATCGCAAAGTGTTGTGCTAATGCTGGGAACAGGCACATTCTATCTTTATAGTTAGTAGTTGCTGAGGCTCAGACATCCATGGCGCACAGGAGGCGGGACGCACGGATCCATCTCCCCAGGAACAAACGCTGTGTCGGGTGGGCAAACTCATGTGATGCGTAATTGATCCCGTGGATGATTTGTAGGCTATTAAGTGAACAAGGTGTACCCGGTCCACCAAACACTGGGCCGTCTTGACTGTCTTAATTCTGCACATATTTTTATTACTGTAGTCCTATTTACTATTTCATTATTTCATCCATGCGTGGCGTAGTGGATCCGTGTGCAGAAGGATGTGTTAAAGCACCCATATTATGCTCATTTTCAGGTTCATAATTGTATTTTAAGGTTGTACCAGAATAGGTTTACATGGTTTAATTTTCAAAAAACACCATATTTTTTGTTGTACTGCACCACTCTCTCTCTCACTGCTGCAGATCCTCTTTTCAGCTGGTCTCTGTTTTAGCTACAGAGTGAGACCTCTTTTCTTCTCCTTCTTCTGTACTATCTTTGATTGCACTCGCACATGCGCAGTAGCTCAGATGTAGATCATGTCAGCTAGCTAGCTCCATAGACAGTAAAAGAAAGGCTGTTTCTACAACTTCGGTCAGTTACAAGTCAGGAGTAGCTGGGAGACTTCTAAATGAGGGCACACATGTAAGTAGTTCTTTTGTAGATTATGGTGAACTTGTGTGTGTTGTAGCAGTGCTTTGCTATTGAGAACAAGGTAGCATGCTAGCATTAGCATTAGCGTTAGCATTAGCATGCTAACTCTATGAGCTAATGGTTGCGGTTAGCCAGCTCGTTTTCGGCTTGTGATGTCACAAGCCGTGCCGATTTTGAACAGCTCAACCAGAGACTGAAGGCAGGACACATTCAGAAACCGTATCTCACTCTAAACAGTTTGTATGTGTGTGGAAGCACCAGAGACACAAAAGAACACCCCAAATCCCAGAAAAAGTGTTTTTTTCATAATATGGGCACTTTAAGTAGACTCCATAAAGTTATCCTACAAATGATTTTGATACTGTACTGTATGGATGGTAGCTACAGGACATGCTTTGAATTCATAAGATTTAACAATACAGTGTTTGGGACAGATCAGATGGCCAGAGACTTGAGACTTGACTTGGACTCGTTGCAAAAGACTTGAACTTTCCCCTCAAAGACTTGAGACTTGACTTGGACTCAAGCTCAAAGACTTGAGACTCGACTTGAAATGACTTGTGAACATCTCTGGTGTGTAGTAATCTAGCTCATTAGCGCCTCCACTGGAGTGGTAGTAGAATCAATCAGGAAATGGGCTACCTCAAGCAGCATGATTGGACCGAAAGAGTTGTTGAAGAGTTGTAGAAGAACGGTTGCGGTGAGAGCTACTCGGTATGACTGTTCTCGGTGACTGTTGACTCAATTACTGAATGCTGTACTACTAATGTTGAGAGCCAATCCCATGAGCCCTTGTAATGTATCAGTGCATTGAATACTCTGCAAATAAAAGGCTGTGATATAATTGTGCTCTTTATACAAATACACGTCATGTTATCTTGGTAGTTATGTTAAGTTAAATGTTAGAGAAGTGAATGTTGCAGGCCGCATGGTAGGTAGGCTGTCACGAGGAGACCACGCACCAGGCTACCGAACGAGACTGAATGTAACCGTGCAACCACTCAAGTCTAATGTAATCAAGCAGTGTCTTGGTTCTCGGCAAGTTTGAGTTATTAACCAAGCCTTGTTTCTAGTGCATCTTAGATAATTGTGTTCATGGCAATTCACACATTATTGATGAGGAAGTACATCACATACAAATACACGTCATGTTATCTTGGTAGTTATGTTAAGTTAAATGTTAGAGAAGTGAATGTTGCAGGCTGCATGGTAGGTAGGCTGTCACGAGGAGACCGCGCACCAGGCTACTGAACGAGACCGTAACCAAGGGTACTGCATGAGTTTAATGTAATCAAACGGGTGTCTAGGTTCTCGGCAAGTTTGAGTTATCAACCGATCCCAGAAGCCTTTATTTCTCATGCATCTTAGATGATTGTGTACATAGAAATTCATAGGCTACATTACCGATGGATATCACATACAAATACATGTCATGTTATCTTGGTAGTTATGTTAAGTTAAATGTTTGTTACATGGTAGGTAGACTGTCACGAGGAGACCGCGCACCAGGCTACTGAACGAAACCGTAACCGCGCCTAATGCGTGAGTCTATGTAATCAAACGGGTGTCTAGGTTCCCGGCAAGTTTGAGTTATCAACCGATCCTGGAAGCCTTTATGTCTTGTGAATCTTAGAATTGTGTTTATGGAAATTCATAGGCTACATTACCAAGGTGAAAGTATTATATCACATACAAATACACGTAATGTTATCTTGGTAGTTATGTTAAGTTAAATGTTAGAACTGAATGTTGCTACATGGTAGGTAGGCTGTCACAAGGAGACCGCGCACCAGGCTACCAAATGTAACCGTGGCCAGTGCGTGAGTCTAGTGTCGGTCAGTATGAGTGTATAAATAGTATGTCAGCCTATTTCAGAGACATGGAGAACAGGAGATCACCAAACCCCCCCCCCCCAAATAATCAGAAATGAAACATGATTGGGTTTTTAATACCTGTTCAGAAACCCAATCCTCTTTGTTCAAGGATATCGTGATCGTCATTACAAGGAACTCAACAAATGTACTGTAATAGGATGAATACATTTTGAGAAAAGTGATAAAAGTCAGTCAATAAACATTTGAGGGGAGGAAGCAGGATGACTAAGTGAAATGTGTGTTTCCCAGCCTCCACAATAAGATCAGTTTGGAACAGCTTCAAGCTGCTTCACAAAAACACTGTCAGGAACACAGTTCAAGGCCACCAAGCCTCAAAGAAACAAACATTCTGGACAAGTTACAGATGCAGGGCACAATGTGAATAGTGTGTGTACACTAGTGAAAATCACTCTTTCCTCCTTTATCTGAGGGTTTTGTCTATAGTTTACCACAAGACAGAATACATATTTTGGACCACTGACCACTTTCATACTTTTTATTTTCATACTACCATTTTCAAAATATTATATAAAAGTAGACAATAATCAACATTAATATAACTAGAAAAACTAGAAAAAAGCAAACAGAAGGTAAACACTTGAACAATAACACAATAAAAACCATCCACGAGGCACAACACACATTACTGGACAAAGTGCATACGGAACAAATTTGTTCTTAACAGCTTCTTGAAACCATCGACTGACTGCATTTTGAGCATGAGCACCGCCAATGACTTTCATGCATTTAATGCTTTACTGATTGTTGAAGTTGCGAAATTGCTATACTTGGCTTTAGCATTCCATTCTTTCTAAACTGGAAAGGTAAGAAAAAAAACACTCTACAGATCTCTGAACCTAAAAGCTATTATTTTTGTTCTTTTAGACCAGCAAACTAAGACCGTTAAAGGAGACTTATCATGCTCATTTTCAGGTTCACACACTTGTATTTTGGGTTTCTACTAGAACATTACATGTTTACATATTTTAATGTTTAAAAAATGCCTTATTTTTATCATACTGTCTGTCTCAATTTACCTGTAACTGTCTGAAACACTTTGTTTTAGCACCTGTCTCTTTAAGCCCCCCCCCTCCCAAAAAGCCCAGTCTGCTCTGATTGGCTTACGAGAATAATATGGTGCACCTTTACAAAAGGTAGTTTTATTGTAAAGCCGTGGGTGAAGATACTCAGATGGGGGGCGGTATGTTCTAATGAGCCTGCATGTGACAAAGGAAGGGGAGCCAAGTCTGAATGGCTTGTTGAATCCCATGTTTTCTGATCTAGGCAGCCCACAAAAAACTGACTGGGGTGGCTTATTTCACAGTTTGTGGTTTGGTAGGCACTCAAACTACCCAAATGTATGTGCAAAAAAAGCACTGAAAAAGTTGTTCTGATATGTCCCCTTTAAAAGCTGCACAGATCGGCAGACTGATATGTTGATCAATCTTGGCAGCACTTCCCTTTTCCTGCTACAGGAAGTGATTGTGTTCAATTTGAAATATATTGCTTAACGTAGCTTCAAATCATGCCAAAAATATTGCAGGTCTGACAAACTGATTTTGTTGAATATTATATTTTGAACTTTTGACTTTTAAAAGACAAAATAAAATGAAAAAATCTATCTGGATCGACCCCTCAAACAGTTGTGTCTATGTTTTGTTCTTCCATGAATGTATGTTCTATTATAATTCATTACTTGGCATCACCACAGGGAAATTAAACAAGTTACAGTTAAGTACAAACAAAAGTATTAGGAAAACAGTGCTGAAAGCCAATGTCTGCCATCTGGCCTAATGGAAAGGATGTGAGAGCATAAGGCAGACATCAACACATTGGGAGGAGAAGAAGCACAGTGACTAAGCAAAATGACAAAGTGTCTGTTTTCCAGCCGCCACTCTACAAGCAGTCTGTAACAGCTTAAGTCTGGGTTCACACAAAAACACTGCCAGTAACAGAGGAAAAAACACTCCAACCTCAAAGAAATAAATAGTAGACATAGACAGTTTCCTGATGAAGGGCACACATGTGAACTGTGTTTGGACCAATGGAAAGCTGTTTTATTCAGTATAAGGGGTTTGTTCATTCTTTGCCCTTTGAAATGCACAGGGACAGCAAGTATCAAGGGTTATTTTTTTACCATTTGTGCACATAAATTAGTATACTCTTATATTGAAAGTGGCTTTATTAAATGTGTAATGAAAAGGTGTTATCCTTATGTCATAATGTGGAGTTAGCTGCGTTGGACTGCAGTACATGGGGGATCTGGGCCTTCCAACCTGGAGAAAAGACCTTAACGAGCCACCTGTGCTGTATGGGCCTAGATGACATCAGGTGTGGCTCATTAACTATAATCAGGGTGCGATTTGTGAAAAAAGGAGAGGGAGGGATGTTTTTTGGTCATGCACAACAAAACAAACATACAAGAATTAAATCCCCCTTTCAATACCATGGATATAGTGCCACTTGGCCAAGCATGCCAAAACACTTAAATATGCACTTCAATATTTAATGGAAAATTATTTCAAAATGAAAAGCACAATGTGGTATCAACATAAAACACAGCGCTTTTTTCACTTTGCGGCGAAAACAAAATACTTTCACCCAGGAAACGCTCGTTCGTTCCTCGGGAATGTTTTAATCCAAACCACAATCTTTTCCTGAACTTAACTAGTAGTTTTGGTGCCTAAACTCATTGCCGCATGACGCTCACTTTTTCTGGCTAAACTCCACTACATGGCCCCTGAAAGGACTGTCATCTGGCGGTGCCTGTAGCCAGCTCACAGTCACCGGCTAAATACAACCAGCAACTGCCGCTTGGGTTTTATTGTTCTATCGCACTGTAGACTCTGCATGTTACAGCTCTTTAGTTTGAAATACTTCTATTTTAGGTAGTTAATAGTCTATTGGTGAAGTAGCATTGATCACTTTGAGGGGGGGATACATTTTGTCCCCACCACGGATTTAAATAATTCAGCAGAGGCAGGGATATGCATCCCCCCCAGCAAATTGCACTCTGGCTATAATGAAAGACTAACCACACATTCAAAGTAATAATCTTGAAGAATTTAATATAAATAAATGTCTGTTAAGTCACTATCAATCACCGATTGAGGTAACACAATGGTGATTGAGCCTATGGCCCGCTGATGAAAGCCCTTGCATTTGCAGTATTACAAACTGGGTGTCTGTGGCGACATTTCCGGGATAAATCTTACTCTTACTCTTTAACAGAAAGGTCGACCTCCTTAGAAATCAAATTAAATGTGCAAAGGTCTTTAGATTTTGGGTACAAGGTGTAGCCGTAGCCAAAGCCCATAAGCAGCGTTTGTAGAGTGATAGAAATGTTTTCCTAGGGCCCCAGCAGACCTTAGAATCGCAACTGGTTTTATGGAGAGTTTAGGCAATCTTCACCAACTCGTATTTGTTTAGATTCTAAATAGTTTCTGGTACATGTGTTAAGTGACCTTTAAGGGGGTAGAAACTATTGACCCAACAATACTAATGACTTGCTCACATGGTCTTTGGGGCATTTACTGTGACTCTAAAGGCATCTATCACTGAATGTGGAGTGGAGACACACATGTGGGAGTAAAAATAATAATAATAATAATCTATTATTAAGAAACAAAGTTCTCAAGAGAGAAATGACTCAAAGAAAGAGAAATACAGATAGAGAAGAGAGAACAAATAAAATATACAGCTTCACTGAATAGGTCAAATTTGGTTATAGAGAAATAGTTGTGGAACATGCATTAAGTTTGCCTGGATGACTAACAGTTGAAAGTTACTACTTGCTTTCTCATTGTGGAGGTTTTTATGGGATTATTTTTGTGCCTTTAATTCCAAGCAAAACTTCTCAAGTATCAAACAAAAATCACTAACTCAAGCAAAAAAATTGTCATCTCAAAAGTAAAACTTAAAACTTGCAAACAAAACATCTGTGTAGTCGTAAACTATTGGTCTTTTATTTGTTTGATAATATGTCCTTTTTTTAACAGTTCCCTCTGCTTCTTTCTCTCCATTGTGTCTCTCCATCATGTTTGCCTTAACTGCAAACGTGATGGAGAGAGCAACTCAACTGTAAACAAAAGGACATATTATCAAACGAATAAAATATATTAAAAATAGTTTAAGAGTTTTACTTTAGAAATGACCATTTTTTTGCTTGAGGTCGTGTTGCTTGGAATTAAAGGCACAAAAATAATCCCATATGTTTTGAGATGCTTTGTGTACTTAAATGACAAACTGTTTGTTTTGGTCTTCATACTGTTTCCATCCACTTTTCCAATGTTTGAAAAGCATGGCTTCAACAATGAAGGAACGTTCCATTCTTTTTCAACACAGTTTGTGCAATAATACTCCGCAGATTTTGGAGATGCATGGGGAGTCTGCAATAGCATCCTTTGGGCTAATCAACAGAAGCGTAAACCTTCCCTTCATGCCTCACTCTTCTTTCATTTTGTTATACTCTATCTGTGTATTCAGGTTAAACAAGTGTGCCATGAAAACTAAATTACTCAAAATTCCTTGCAGTGCTTATCACCCACTGTACCATGTTTACTAAGATTAAGACTAAGAATTGTTAAAATGTCAATAGATCTAATCAGTATTATATTATCAAAGCCAAATGTATTTTTTTACAAATGCATAAATCAATAAAAAAGATGATTCTGTGGGTCAAACAAGCCTGGAGATACAAGCAAGGACATAAAAAGGCAGTCGAATGCCTCAACTTTTGCTAAACTGATTGTCTGGTGGGGAAGAAATATCTTGGGAACTCAGATATTTTGATTTAGAATGTGAGGTATGAAAGTTTTCCACACACGAGAAATGTGTCCAACATGGTCTCTAAGAATGGTATGTGAGTAGAGTAACAGACTGCACTGCGACCAATTAAATCCAGGCGTCATTTCCCGGCATGCTGTGATGGTGTGATGGACGTCCACCAACAAATGGGGAAACATTTGGCCATTTGTCTCCCCCATCCCCATCCGCAACTGCATCTATCAGAGTAGAACACCACCCTTGTCCATATTGGTCAATTGTCTCTCTATTTGTATAGTGAAGTACATAATGCAGAGTGTGATTTCAGGGCTTCTGGAGAAGAAAGATGTTGGGGTAAAAGAATGAAAAGTAGAATAATTCATAGCATAGACATATGGGATGAATTGGATCTGTTTTAACCTAAATTTCACCCCTTACAGTCCCATGCCATTGGTCAAAAACAGAGGAGAATAAATGTTTGTGTCAAGTGTTATGCAAGTCTCTGGTTGTCTCATAACCTTTTTATCAGATTTTCCAAAGCCTTTTTCACAGCACGAGAGGTGCGGCTGAATGTATTCCTCTTCACAACTGGCGTCTGGGTTAAACGGCTGCCAGAGATCGTTTTCACATTTTTCCACACATAGCTTCTCCTACTCTTTCCATTTTTCCACAAAGCTTCCCCAACTGTAACTTAATTTTCGACTTGCACATACCACTTTGGGGGAGGACAATTACCAGAAAAAGTGGTTGATCTCTAAAGGTGATAAACTTTAGAAAAGGGGGAGGTAATATTAAGAGCATCATACAGTTTTTAGCTTTTTGTGGTATGACATTCCGGTTCCTTGTTGCACAAGTTCCTTGTTAGTTAACAGCAGTTTTTGGAAGATGCTCCCCTAGACATTCATACTGATGACACCTTAAATTTACATGACGACCTGACTCCAGTTTGCTGAAGAAGCCTCCCCTCCTCCCTCTTTGTCTCTACATCAACCACTCTCTCTCTCTCTCTCTCTCTCTTTCTCTCCTCCCCCTCTCTCCTTCTTTCCCTCTGTGTTTTTCTCCAGAGACCCACACTGAACACCACACTGTTCTTACCTACTGGCCCTCCACCCCACGCACACAAAGAGTGAGAACCGCAGGTAAGCTTGCATGTGGAGGCATGTATTTGTGATTTCCTGTTTGATTATTACTCTTTATTTCTCTTTTCCGGATGCGATTATCAGATGTCACTGCTAGGCTTTTAAGCAGTGGCTAGTGCAGCAACAGAGAAGGCAAGAATACCAGTGCATGGAACGAAAAGTGGTAGAAGTTTGATGATGTGCATATTGTTTATGTATAACAGTGTATTAGCCTAGATCTTACATGTTTATATTGATCTGAAGTGCATTTTTAGGACTGTTTCATAGAATTCCACAACTTGAGACTCTTGAAAACAATCTGTTGCACTTGGATCCAGTTTCTATCTGCATTTTTCATGTGTCTGGAATTAATCATTCTGGTTCTGCATTGTCTGCAGGGTCATATGTCTGGTTTTAGTTCATTGTTCTGTGTATTTGCATCGTTTATAAAGAAAAGTACGGAAATCACTTTATTTAGTGTTTCATACATAATACATATTTTGAAGATCAGTGTAATATGGATGTGTGTGTGTGTGTATGTGTGTGTATATATAGTGTTTACTCTTGGAACATCTGTGTTGCATTATTGCTCCCATTGCTGGTTTATGTAGAAATGTATCAAGTTGATAGATAGTGGTGCTGGGAGCAATGCAGCTTGCTTCAAACTGCAGCTGTAATGATGTGGCTCAACACAGATAATTGAATCAAGGAATCCAGGAATCTAGTCGGTTGGCGTGAACTCTTGATGGATAATAAAATACTCTGTGAAGTGGGTGTGATAATATGGTATAGGTAGGTGGGTAAGATTGACATCTGTCTAGCACAGGGGTCGGCAACCTTTTTTAATATTAAGTGCCATTTTAAAATGTTCTTGTTAATCATTGGCCATATCAGCATTAAGCCTGCCATCATCTTCCTTTGCACCGCATTGTGTGAAAAAGGCAACAACAACTAGCCAATCAGAGGCAGAGTAGGGTGGGTCTTCATGGAATGTGGATGGGGAAAAAGTCAATCAAACTACCGTAAATAACAGGCTGTGGTCCTGCCAATGGCTGTGAAAGAGGTCATTTGGCATGCGGATTGGAACATTTCCCAAAAACTCTTGCACACTTACTGCTAGTGTGCCATTGGTTGAGCTACCGCGTGTCAATGGTAACCCCTGCTCTAGCATAATAGCTTAAGAGTTTTGTTTTATAGTTCTTTCATTCTTTAGTTTTCTTTTTTTAATTGATAAATCATATTGTGCCACCAGAATTCTAACTATAAACCTTCAACAAAGCACTATTTATGTCTCACAATAATATATAATATACAATAGTTAACATTTGTGTGTTGCTCTTGACCACTCT
Source organism: Sander lucioperca (assembly GCF_008315115.2). Taxonomy (NCBI): domain Eukaryota; kingdom Metazoa; phylum Chordata; class Actinopteri; order Perciformes; family Percidae; genus Sander; species Sander lucioperca. The sequence goes on along the minus strand of NC_050192.1, from coordinate 8,311,823 downwards.
AACCTTTCTAATGTATCCGCTGCCTCTGTTTGTTCCACAGACGTTATGTTCCCTCTCCGTGTACCCCTGTTGGTCGTATTGGTCAGCGTGGCACTGTGCCAGTATTATGATTATGACTACCAGCCTCATTCTATGCAAGGACCCTCAGGGCCCAACTGTAATCAAGAATGCGACTGCCCATTCAACTTCCCCACTGCCATGTATTGTGACAACCGCAAGCTCAAGTTTGTTCCAGTAGTCCCAACAGGGATCAAGTACCTGTACCTCCAGAACAACCAGATAGAAGAGATCAAGGCAGGAGTGTTTGATAATGTCACTGATGGACTTCGCTGGCTGATACTTGACAACAACCAGATTACCAATGCTAAGATAGCAAAGGGCACAATCGACAAACTTACAGTCCTGGAGAAGCTACACTTCAGCTACAACAACCTGACAGAGCCAGTTGTCCCCCCCTCAAAGTCCCTTGATGAGCTGAAGCTAATGCACAACAAGTTATCCAAGTTCCCCTCTGGACTCTTGAGTGACAAGGAGAACTTGACCTCCATCAACCTTCAGCACAATCAGCTAACGTCCGATGCCATCGGGGGGGCATTCAAAGGGCCAAAGAAGCTGCTGTCCCTGGACATGAGCCATAACAAGCTGAAGAAGCTGCCTGCCGGAGTTCCCAGTTCACTGGAAATTCTCTACGCTGACTACAATGACATTGACAGTGTCGGAGCAGGATACCTGAACAAGATGCCCTCGCTGCAGTACCTGAGGATCTCCAACAACAAGCTGGTGGACTCCGGACTCCCTGCTGGAGTGTTCAATGTGACATCACTAGTGGAGCTGGACCTGTCTTTCAACAAACTGCAGTCCATCCCTGAGATCAACGAGAAGCTGGAGCAACTCTACCTCCAGGCCAACGAAATCAACAGTGAGTGGCAACTGTCAATCTTCACTCTCCTAAAAGCATTGTTCAACTATTTGACTATTTTCCTAAAGGTGCCATGTGGAGTTGTCTTAGTCAAGTTATGTTAGCATTCAGTTTGTCTCACCAAAACATGCTGTGTGTATCCTTTAGCTTATTGCTTTACCTTCCTCATAAAACATTTTGCTGAGCCTACTTTTGTAAATAATTTAAATCATGCATTATTTCCATCCATGTTTGCTGGCTTGCATTCTTCTTCACTGCCTTTGCAGGCGCATTGCATCTTTGTGCGTTATCGACTGCCATTAGAAAATAATAGCATTAAACCACAGGAATCGTGTATCACCTGCTTCCTCGTCTTAGTGGTCACTAGGGTTGGGCATCGAGAACCAATTCCTACTTGGAATTGTTTCAAAAATTACGATTCCAGTGGAATCGTTTCTTTATTGGAATCGTTTAGAATCGTTTGGAGAATTTAGTTTCAAATCTGATCATGGGTTCCAAATTTACCATGCGCAAGTTTTGGTTTCCGTAGCGGCCAGGCGCTTGTTGTGTTGCAGCCATGGAGCACAGTAAGAAATGCTCTAGTGTGGCTTTATTTTACGTTGAAAAAACCCGGTAAAACTGCAACCCACTATTGAATCAAAATAATACATTCCTCTTATTTGTGAAATAAGCATGTGACCCATTTCAATTCCACCCCTCAAAGAATCTGAATCAATAAGAACCGGAATCGAAAGGAAGAATCACAATTGGAATCAGAATCGTTAAAATCCAAACGATGCCCAACCCTAGTGGTCACAAAGTACCTTTGACCCCCAGAATAAGGTGGTTGAAAGGTATATAATAACTTGTCTCCATTTTTGATTCTCTGTAGAGTTTGACCTGGCAAGTTTCTGCAAGCACATAACTCCTGTCAACTATTCCAACCTGAAGCATCTGCGTCTGGACGCCAACAACATCACACACAGCAGCATGCCCCCTGACTCCTCCAACTGCCTGCGCCTTCTTTCAGATGTCATGTTTGAATAAGGACCTCCCTCAAATCTATGACCTCTCCATTACCCCCTTTTCTACTACCATTATATGGCTCAGCCCAATGCCTTCTGGATTAAAATTGTGTAATATCCCTCCTGACATAGTGCTCACATGTCCTTGCACATAAGTAGTATGCAAATCTGATGCACTGTAATGGCATCTTCATCAATTAAAATATATATCTTGAATAAATCAAGAGCTGGGCAAATTTGATGGCAAGAGAAGCTAGCAACAAGTTTGCAACATACTATTGGCAAACATCAAACATAAACATGAAGGCAAAAAATAGACAAAAAAAATACAAAAATACAAAAAGTAAAGGACCAAAAGTTCTATGAATAAAAATCGATTCATATGCTTTGATTTAAAACACACACTTTAAACATTCCAAACTTGCATTTGATTACATTGAATTCAGACACAATGGAGTAAATGATGGCTCCAATGTCTCAATTCAATCATCAATCGTCATTTTGTTGTCTGTCTTGTATGTTCTAATGTTTAGCATGTATAATATAATGTGGGTACAACAAATAATCCATTGCTGTGCAAAGGACCAGCAAACAAGGACTGTGTACTCAGATTTCAGTGTGTAGTGCCCAATGTGAGAAATTATGAACAAATGTAAAACAGCAGTAACATAGAAGTCACATTTTTCAACTCGTGAATGAATCAAAGTGGTTTTAAGGTTAATACCATTGTTATTTACTTGTGTCTGCCTTTTTTATAAATGGTGCCTTGATGCAAATACCCTGATGTCCCACTGATTGACTCCTTTGAACTATAAAGTACACACACATATATATATATATATATATATATATATATATATACCAACTAAGACATTTCTATTTCTTCACAAAAATAACTCCTTCAACCCAAATTTAATTAGGACTTAGCTCTTTGTGAAGAGTAGAATAAATGACACATGCTTAAAAGGCATTGGTACTATCCTTTAAACTACTGTACTTTCTCTGCTCAGTTAAACGTTGAAATGATTGAAGAGTCAAATTGTTTCTTTACGTTATCTTACTTCATAGCTGTCCACTTTCATGTGCATTGCTGATTTGTATACATTTGCATTACTTGCATGCAACCAATGGTACCATTCTTTTATAATAAACTACAGCTTTTGCAGTTAAGGCGCTCTCATTGTTACGTTGTTGTTCACCATGTTTGATAAATGCTTCTTACTGATACAAAGTCAACTTGACAGCAGTGTCTTGAATTCAGGATTGTCATTAATGAAGTTATGTTATTAGAATATCACATTTTGTTTAGGTCATTTTTCATTTTATCATGATTTCTTTTGTGGCCTTTGACTCGTAACTGCTCTTGGATTTGCTGTGAGAAAACCGGACACAGTTGAATAAACTATGTTTCCAACATACAGTATTTGTATGATATCGCTTTTTAAGGCTGCTGTAATTAATTTCGAGCATGTATGGAAACAAATTGATTAAGCCATATTATTTGATTCAGGATACATTAAATGAAAGGATGGTCTTGTATGTTGATTTTATTTGCTGATACGTTTTTTTGCTAAAACTTTAATTTGTGCATCACTTCTTAAAGGTCCAATGTGTGGGAATTTCTCCCATCTAGCGTTGAGATCATATATCGCAATGAACTCTCTCGTGCCATGCAGTTCAAAGTAAGTATTACAGCTACTATAGCCTTCACGCTTTTTTCTGATGACGCCGGTCTCTTTTCAATATCCTTTTTCTTTTTCTGGGCAAAGAAGAAGACTCCTGTTCCTGAAATTTGGATTTTGAATACGTGTGGTCCTCCATGTTTTCCTTCTTCAAACTCTTCAAACGGGGCCAGGAAGCGACAATACCCATTAGCAGCACCTGCGAGTTTATCATGTGACAGCGAAAACGCGAAAGGCGGAGCAGTATATCCTGTATGTCCCTTACCGGCTAACGTATTTCAAGATGGCGTGTGAATATGGAGCGTCTACTCCAGTTCATGCAAACGCAAATGTAAAATTTCAAGCCAAAAGGAATACTTGGAATTGATGATGGTGGTAAATATTAATGAAAAGGACAAGTTTGTGAACGGGCAACACAGATTCTGAGAATGAACAACTAAAAACGTTACACACTGGACCTTTAACAAGGCATCCCTTATAAAGGGTTTATAAATAATGGTTTAAAAAATTGTTAGTAAATCTTAGATTAATTCTTTATAAATCCGTAATTAGCCACTAAGAAAGACAATGTTGGGGTTGCCAGATTGTAAAAAGAAATTTGGCCGATATAATAAAACAATTTAACCACATTTGGGTATCTCTGCAAATTTCTGCATTGATGTCACTGACTGCATTGTGAATTAAGAATCATATTGCTCAAAAGACATGGTAACCATATGAATAATAAACATTAGAAACCCCTCTCTTATAGTCTGGTTTTAGGAACAAGCTAAAGCCAAGCGAATGGAGCCAACAAACAGAACAGCACAATCGACAGTCAGTCTTGTCCACAGAGATACTACAGTATATAACCTGAGTATTTGACAGGGCATGATTTGTTGCAGAATTACTCTGTGGAGTGTGCTGTCATTTTTGGCAGCTATCATCTTCCTTTCTGGCCGAAATCTTTGGGATTTACAAAAGGAAAGAGTTTTTAAGATGGATGGAAGATGCATTTATTTATTCCCCAAGGCCTGTTGCGTTTTAGATATACTGTTTACATTCATGGCCCAACTGATTTCAAGGAGCCATACCTTGTGGTCATCATCTGTAGCTTGTGTTCCCCAGATTTAATTGTGTGCCTCTCAAGTTTATTGGAGTAGTTACATAAATAACCTATCATTTTTATTCTGTCCTATGTTTCAATGTAGCTGTGAGTGAAACAAAAAAACTGCTGGTCCTGGAGGGATGCAGGGGTTGCAGGGTTTTTCTCAATACTGCAGCTTTAAGATATTTTCTGCGTAAATCTACCCTTTCAACTGTCTCAGACCGAAACCACAATTATCCCATGACAATTTCAAAGTACTTTATTTTCTCAGTAATGCTTTCCTGTGGAGCGTTAACACAAACAGTTCTCAGAGAGGTCTGTCCTAGTGTCCTGTTTCCAATAAGATACATTTTAGTCTGCACATTTGGCTTTTCAGGCTCACTTGTAGTCAAAAGTGATACATTGAAAGAATGATGATGATAATGCAGGTTCATCAAAAGGTTTCTTGGGCCATTTTTCTACAGAGAAAATATTTTTTCTCCATTGTTTTGCATCTCAAAAGGTCACTACAAAAAAGAGTAATAATAATTAGAGTTTTGGCCCCTTTAGGGGGCGAAGTGCTTTTAGTCTTGTAATTGAAGAAATGTTTTCATGGTGTGCAAGAGGGAAATAAAACTTTATAATCAGCACATTCCTTGTGGTTTCTGCACCATCTTTCAAAAGGTCACCATCCATTTTAGCCTTAAGAAGACTGAATATATCTTTATATGGAATTGATGTTGGTGTTTGGAATAGTCTATATCCTCTATATCCTCTAAAATGTCCCTTGTGATATATGAATGCACTGACACTGTGAATAATAAATCAGGAGCAAAGATTCATAGTCACTGTCTTTGGGTGTGTTATATGATATATCACTTTTTTATAGTATCAATAGTGTCTTTACAAAGCTGTGCACTAACTGTTACAACACCCCTAATCCTGGCAGATGTGTACCAAATGTGCTGAAACCACTAGTTTCTTCTTAGAGTATTAGTCAAAAGTTCCATATTAGAGCAGACATTATTTAAAGATGGTAAGTTAGTTGATTAGATTTGTGGCATTTATAGTTATAATGAGAATGGCTTCCAGATGTCCCATTTGATTCCTGCTAGGTGTTTGTAATTAGAGCCAGCTGTAAAGTTGAGTTTTACTTCAAATTTGACCTACTTATGTAAATGAAAGTCAGTAGTCCTCTGTCTTGGAGGTGCTGGGAGCTGATTTAAATACCCAACACTTCTCTGTGCCATCTAATACCAGTCAGGAGGTAAAATTATTAGCAGTCTATTCACTGCCACTACCATTACAACATGTTACATGTTTGTTTTAACAGCTTTTTTTCACATTTCACATGTTTTTATACAGTCATTTGTGCAGATTCCCAATTTAGGGCAATTTCCTCCTCTTCCTCCTGGGTCTCCCTTATTTAAATCCTGAGTGGAGCTCCTGCTGCCTGTGTCTAGACAATAAAGTCCTTTTATAAAGCTTTAAGCCTTACATCCTCCTGTTACAGACGGTGAGTGAAAGTATAATCAGCTGTTGCAGCCTGGCAGCCCAACTCCAAAGATCAAACTCTATCTCTGTTGTTATTCATATTCTGTCTCAAACTTTTTTCCACATTTTGTCACTTAACTGACACTCTCTCCTAATTGTTGTTGGATATTTCCCTTCCTCTTTTATTTCAAGCCCTCTCCCCATCTCTGTACATTTCTCTTGTCTCACCCTTGTCCAAAGAACTTTACAGTAACAAGGATCATGTGCATAAGGAACTGAATGTTTAAAGCTTTAGTGCATAACTTTTTTATATTATTGAACGTCTGTTACATTCAAGTTGCTACAAAGCTAATTTAGACCATCAGCTCCATACAACTCCCTCTGTATTTTTCAGTATGGCTATGTTCAGAAGATTGTGTTGTACAGTGACTTTCCCGGGCAGAAGTTTGAGTGAAGATAATTACCTTTTCTGAAGAGTCCATCATGTTTTTTAAATCCTCCGTGTTGGCTTTGGCTACTAGCAACTGCGTGGAGGAGGGGTGGGGAGCGCGTCCGCAATCACAGAAGGCTTGCGCCGACAGTGTTGTTGTCATTAGTTAGAATTCCTCATGGGGGCAACAGAAACTACGCACTATAGCTTTAAATTTGAATTTGAAAAACGACCTGTAGTTTTTAGTATCGGTCAATATACTGTATATGTTTTTCTTATCCTTATTACTCACCCATACTTATAACAGCAGGACTAAGAGTTTAAGGCCCTGTGAGACTGTATTAGGCACAGCAGTGCTTTGAGCTAAATGCAAACGGCAGCATACTAACATGTTCAAAATGCCAATGCTAACATGCATTTGTAGGTATAATGTTAGTCATGTTCACCATCTTAGCTCAGCGTGTTAGCATCATTTTTCCTGAGAGGAACATAAGTATGTGTGTACCAAATGTAATGGCAATCCATCCAAAAGTTGTCAAGACATTTCACTCAAACCCACAAATCAACCTCATGGTGGCACTAGAGCAAATGTCAGGGGATCACCATAGTCAGTAGGATTTATCATCTGGGAATCAAAATTTCAAAAAATCTATCCAATAGTTTTGGAGTCAGGCCGAAGTGGTTGGCCAAGCTACTGACAGACAGACCAACATTGCCAATCCTAGAGCAATGCAGAAAAACAATGATGAGCAACAACAAATACTTCAAATACAAAAGAAACTGTGGAACAACAGGACAGTAGTATTCTTAAAATATTGATGTGCACACATGCAGTTTGATTTGCTTCTTCATCTTTGGATACATATCGGAAAACATCAAATTAAAAGTGCACAACAATACTAAAGGCTGTCTACAGCAGCAGGTTTACTGGAATTACAATTGTCCATGACATCTTAAGGGTGAGACACTATAAAACTAATAAGGTTGAACTTTTACTTCAAAAAAGTGATTAACTTTAATAGTGACCTGGGGCTCCCGCTCTACAACGATAGACACTGTTGTATTGTGAAGCTGTTTCTGGCAATGAATGTAAAAACGTTCTACAGTGATGTCATTGAGTAATATATTATCCCTGACAGGCATGATGGGAAAAACTACAAAAAGAAGACCTGGGTTGTAAAAGAAAAAGAAGGGAATTTTCCTGTAAAAAGTTGGGTGTGAATGTCTGAGATCAGACCCCTCTAAGCTCCTCTCTTACCTCACCTGACAGCCTAGTAAACACATCCCTGTGTGGCCTGTCAGCTGAAATGAGCCATAAAATGACCATGCTCCCATCCCCCAGAGTAATGGGTAAAGAGTGAATCCTCCATTGTAGACCAAAAGGATAAGTGGGGTGGAATGACAGCAGTTTCACCCCTACACCACATTTATGACTTTTTCTACAAAAAAAGAGGAGACCAAATGAGAAGAGGTGGAAAAACACTGCTGGGCTGGTAGAAAAGTAGGCAACACAAATTCTGAAAGGACATCCCAACTATCACAATCGTCCTCCCACCAACAACAGATGCTCCATCCTCTCTGTTCAACCAGTGGCCAAGGTGCAGTATCCTAAGGGGAATCAAACCAAGAAGTCTAACTGGGCTAGACAGTGACACAGTGGACAATCATCAGAGCTATTCATTGGAGAAGCAGAAGAACCAAACCAAACCACACCTGGCTGCATGCAGACCACTCACACCAGTTGGAGGAGCAGGTAAAGATGATCTTATCTTTCTTTAATAATACATCTGTTTGAGAGAGGGGGCAGTGAAAGCCTCGGACAGTGCATTTTTCAGAGGGTTTGCATCTGATTGGATTGATCTTTAACTTTCATGTGGTGCACCTTTCCACCTTATGTTTCAGAACTTGTAGGTAACATGTAAAGTGGGAAAGTAACCTTGCAAATAAAAGGAGGCATTGAAAATGTTTAATGTAAATGTCTCAAATGTTACATGGATTTTTTCTCTCAGTCACACTTTATTTTATGAATGTTTAACAAGGAACAAGATATATTGATTGATAGACACTTTTGTAATCAATCAATTTAGCTATAGTTTAACTTCTCTAATTCTAAGCCTAAGAATGAATGAACTAAGAAGTAAAAAAAACTGTGGCTGTTCAACATTTGCAAATGACACACATCTTGGAAAGTCACTTTCACTTTCAAACCTGTTTTTTCCACATAATAATTATCCATAAACACAGTTACTTTCTCCGCTCTGGATGCAGTAAGCCATACAATCTCTTCCAAGTGTTTCAAAGTCATGAAATGGATTTCAGCAAAGCCATCAACTGGAACAGATCCTGCAAAACCCACAGACACAAAATCCCTGGCAGGAAATAAGCATTATCATATTTCTATGCATGTGTTTCTCCTTAGTCTGTCAGGCAGATTGTAGCCAACATTTGTTTTCAGTAATATATGTTCCATTTTGCAGAGATATGTGAAGCCCTGAATCACCATTTTCAACAGTTGGCATGTAAATCTTGATCCACATTATTAATGACTATTGTGTTGTAATGAGACTGGGAGGGTACCCCATCTGTTGTGTGTGCAAGTCAGTAACAGTTTCTATGAAATCACACCTAGTTTGAGTTCAATCAAACAAAAAACAAAGCATTATTTACACCTCATTAATTGTATTTTAGACCTTTTATTGACATTCATGTTACCTTGAATAAGGGTTACCTATTGGTCAGGTGCTTGTAAACAGACAGCTGCGTCTACCCTTGATCTAATGGGTGCACTAATGCTTTTCAGATGGACAGTTTGACTGATTCTTGATCTCATCCCAAGCCTTTTATAAGGCTGCTGGTTGGCCATAGTATGAGAGGCTCAGTGGAGGTACATTCTTAATGTAGAGGTAACAAACTGGCTGTCCTGTTGCTTAACAGACTGGGTTGCATGCCAAGTAGTCTCACTTTGCCAGACCTTCCTCCACAGCGCTGCGGAGGAGGGTCTGGCGAGTCCACACAGCGTTCCGGGATGGGAGAAAAACATGCTGTGGTTTATTGGCATTTTTTTTTAAACCAATCACAATCGTCATGTGTGGCACAAAGCACCAGGAAAAGCCACGGTGCCTCTGCAAAATAGCCTTTGGAAGGAACTTGTTTTGGTGAAACGTGTTGTTGTTGTTTTAGTCGTGCAACAGAAAACTCAGATTGGACAGATAGTCTAGCTAGCCTTCAGAGATCTGAGTTAACCATAGTTCTCATAAATCGACCAGAGTTTAAAATTCCAACACAATCAAAATGGAAGGTAACGGACATCCGACTGAAAAGAGTAAAATCCAGTGGAATTTCAACGGGAACGGAGCAATCCCGGAAGTGGAACGTTGTGGATTTAGACTACATGGACTACTATAAATAACTGTTACTGCCAGTAGGCTCTGCAGTCTGACAGCTAATGTTGTTAGGACAGTACTGCAAACGTGTCCGTTCATGTAGATGGTAATTTGTCTTTGACGTACAGTTCCTATAAACGTGCTCAGGGCTAACGTCTGGATATGTAACTGATGACACAAGATAACAAACGTGTAGATAAATGATTACTGTTCAAAAATGCACCTTGGCAAACAGAAGAGGAGCTCTGATGAGATTGTATGGCTGACCATGGATACATTTCACTCCTATCCTCACACAACTCAGATGGGATTATCCTGCTGCATTTAAGCCTTTGCCGTCATCACTAGAAATTAGCGCAACCTCACGCTGGCATGTTAAAAGGTCACCAATCATGACGCTGGGATAGCTTTTACAAAAACAATTTGCCTGACCAGCGTGCACTAAAATCCCCCCAGATTAAGCCTGACCTCCATCCCATAACACCATCACCTACCATGTCTGCAGACAATGTTTTGTACTTAAGTAGAGTGCGTCATCTTTGTGCTGGATGCTTAAGCAGTCAAGCATGGACAACGTGCCTTCCCTTCTAACAATGTAAACTTAGGGTACTGATCAAAATCAATTGAAGCCAATGAATTCATAGAGTTGCCTTCAACCTGCCTAAAGCCATATCCTGCAGGAACTATTCAAAATACATTGAATAGTGGCCATGACAAGACGCACATGCCCAGAAATAATATTTAAATATGTGTGGTATATTTTAGTTGCAGCACTGTGTTGCCGTTGTATGGAGAAGGAACTTTGTAGACACTGCTCTTGGTATAAAAAGATTTATTACATCAGAGTTTTCAGCATCAATTTACAGACCCATGGATATCTGGAGAGACGACCGACCCAATCTTCAAAATTTATCGCTCTGCCTTTTCTTTGTGTGATTCAACTTATATTTCAATGCATTGTATCAACATAGGACGTAATTTTGTAAGTATATGATTGGACCAGAAAACTAACCAATCAATGCCTGTTATCTGGCAAAACTCCAAAAAAGGTATCTTCTGTCTTGGGGGGACCTCTACTCATGTTAACAATTTCCAGATGTTCTTAGTGAATGTAGAGTAAAGTTCATGCATCCTCCTTATACCAAAAACTTAGATCACAATGGTAAATAGTCAGATACCACATATGCCGTGGCAATTCAAAGTAATTATTATGGGATCCAATGTGGACCACCACCTCCACTAGTCTATCTGTTTGACACTAGGCAGGATGGTCCATTTATACATTTACACTAAATTTGAACGAAGATTTATCAGACCAAGGTCAAATCCTCCCACCTAAAACATCGTCAAATTTTGGTGACCATGTGCTTACCGTCCTGGTAGACAGGCTTGATGGCCTGTTGCTTACATTTCCTGATCGGTATCCCGAATCCTGATCTGATCGACGTGGGCGGCAGCTGCACAAAATGAGCACAAAAGGTCGGTAAAGGACGCTAAGGGATTTGTGAGTCGAGTTAAATAGAGATCAAGCATGCCAACCAAGGGAGGAAGGGTTGTGCATGTGGAAGTCAACAAACAAAGAACAGGTACTGTAGGCTTGTATTAGCCTGTTTTGTAAGTGGGCCATGTCTCAAGTACTAAAAAGGCTTAGCACACTTACACCATCATGGGATTGTGACCTTTGATCTTGGGAGAATCTCATTGGCCACGAGAAGCTTTGGTGTCCTCATGAGTGATGGTTGGCACAGGGTGAATGAAAAAAACTAGTGGTACAAATACAGGGAAGAGAGAGGTACAGCCTCATTATCGGGGACTACGCTTGGTAACTTGCTGAGGAGGAACATAGGCAAGAGGGAATTTACAGAGTTTAAGGTAAGCTGGCTTTCTGGAAGGCAAAGACATTTATACGTCTGGATAACGGGTTGGTTGTTTGGTAAATGTTTGTCTTGCAACAAGTGATTGGGCTTTAGCTTTAAGGAAGCACGGATCACACTTTTATCATTTGTGCCACACTTTGTTTCTCAAAGCTGGGTCAAGAAGCTTTGATCCCTGTACAGTGAGAAAGCGAAGGCACATCTCTCAAAACAGGTGTGCCAGCTTTGTCTTTGAAGTGCGACCATCTATGGAAAAGTGTGGCCTAACGCAAAATTAGTTCCAGACAAACTTGGAGTGCATCAAGAATTAAACAAGCACCAGATGGCAGCTGAGAGGAATCAAGTACAGGCTTAAGAAATGGGTGGAAAGCAGATTTTGTTTGTTTCACCTTTTGCATCTCACTTTTTGTCCTTTACCCCTCTCAGTGGCTAGTACCAAGTCGTCTGCCCTTTCCCTGAACTGACTGCCATCCCTAATGGGGAAGAATTCAGTTATCCTTAATTGAATGTGTGCAATGCTTGCATATGCGTTTATTTGCATGCACCATTGCATCAGCTGTACAAAACAAGTGGACTTCGAGATGTGTGGCAGGTTTAGCCATACATGTTGCAACAAAAAACATCTTACACCTGATATCCAAAATATTCAAGTCTAAGCTTCAAGATTGTCCTAATGCAATTAAAGTTGACCTAGCTCTGCATCCTGTCTTTGGAGCTTTACTTGTCATAGGCAGGCAAAGAAATTACCCGGAAAGAGCAGGTTACTCTGCTCTGTTGGCAGCTGCCATTGGAATTTAATGATAATGACATTAGTGATAGAGTAGGCAACATACACTGGTGGTGGCTGATTTGGGCCAGAGTTTTCACAAGTGTGCATTTGTGAACACTAATGGCGCTTTTCCATTACATGGTACCAGCTTGACTCGCCTCGACTCTACTCGCCTTTTTTGGTTTTCCATTACGAAAAAAAGTACCTGGTACCTGCTAACAGGTACTTTTTTTAGTACCTCCTCAGTCGAGGTTCCAAGCGAGCTGAGGTGAGCCGAAAAGGTGACGTGAAAGCGACAGACAGGGGTGTCCTGAACAAACCCGCTATTTTAAAACAGTTTAGCCAGCTGTTTTTTTTTTGCTGCCTCCAGCTTAATTTGAAACAAAATGTGTCTTCTGGCAACAACAACACACATCTTCGACGTTCTGTGTGTGTGCCGCGTTAGGTCACAGTAGTTTACTGCGGCGCTGCTTGTTTACAGTTCTGCGGAGGCTCCGGCAGAGCTTTCGCCGTAGCCTAACTACACACACACATGGCCGGCTCCACGCACACACCAGCGCACAAGTGTAAACATCAGGCCACTTTTACATAGGCTACATAGGCTACACAGGCTACGGCGAAAGCTCTGCGTGGAGCCTCCACAGAACTGTAAAACAAACTCAAGTGGCCTGATGTTTATACTTGTGCGCTGGTGTGTGCATCGATACGGCATAACGACCAGCCACCCTGAGGCGGTGCTAAAATCTGCAATGGAAAACGGACGCACAGTGTGTCGAGTCGAGGCGAGTAGAGTCGAGGTGAGTCGAGCAGGTACCATGTAATAGAAAAACGCCATAAGTCAGCTGAGGCATTTGTATTTGATGCCAGCTACATGATTTGCAGTATTTAAAGTGACTGTATGTTAGATTTATGGAGTGTTGCTGTAACGGCCTTACCAAAACTGTTGTTAATCTAGAATCACAAAACAAACACAGGGACCTTTGCAAATTATAAAACCTTATCTGAGCCTATTTATCTTAAATATCTAGGGCATTCTGATGTCAATTTTCCCTATTCTGTCTTAAAGCCTGTGTAACCATCTATAATATTGTTTTGTATCTTCTTTTGAATCATAGTTTGGGCCACGGAATGGCACTTCTCCTGAGTCTTCTCTGCACCTTGTGCCTGGTGGGGCAAGTTCTTGGCCAGGACATGCCTTATGAGGAATATATGGCCCAGATTCAAGCCTGCCCTAAAGAGTGTCGCTGCCCCCCCAACTTCCCTCGTGCTGTCTACTGTGATAATAAAGCCCTGAAGAGCATCCCCAAAATCCCTACACACACATGGTATCTCTACCTGCAGAACAATCTAATTGAGGTCCTGTCAGCTGATGCCCTGCGTAACGCCACACAGCTGCGCTGGCTGAACCTAAACCGCAACAAAATCTCCAGTGAGGGAGTGGAAGAAGGTGTCCTAAGTACAATGTCTCACCTGGCGCACCTCTACATGGATGACAACCTCTTGTCCTCTGTGCCATCTCCCCTGCCAGCTAGCCTAGAGCATCTACTTCTCTCTCGCAATCGAATTTCCAAGATCCCTGCTGGTGTCTTCATTGGTCTGGATAAGCTCAACCTCTTGGACCTCCAGGGGAACAAGCTGATGGATGAAGATGTGACTGAGGTGAGCCTGAAGGGTCTAAACAACCTGGTACAAATCAATCTAGCCAAGAACCAGCTGAGTAGCATGCCACTCGGCTTACCACCCACCACTACCCAACTTTTCCTTGATGGCAACAATATTGAGAAGATCCCAGCCAGCTACTTCAAAAGTTTGCCAAAAGTGGCATTTCTGAGGCTCAACCACAACAAGCTTGGCAGCAGTGGCGTTCCAAAAAATGTGTTTAACGTCTCCAGCATTTTGGACTTGCAGCTGTCCCACAACCAGCTGACTGAGGTTCCCCTCATTCCCTCAGGCCTTGAACACCTTCACCTTGACCACAACAATATCAAAAGTAAGTCTGTGACATTTTCCCAAAAGCACCTACTGCTTTTTTCTGATTATAGTGATTCATTTGAACTGTAGGTAGATGCATAGAGTGTTTCTTCTATGCATTTATTAAATAGGGTTGTTTATCAGAAAGATATCCTGTAATGCTATTGTAAGTAATTTATTCCCTTTGTGTATTTACAGGTGTAAGTGGCGCCAACGTCTGTCCTGTCGCCGTTGACACTGTGGATGACTCTATCAATGAAAGTGTTCCTCGACTGCGCTACCTTAGACTGGATGGCAATGAGATTAAGCCACCGATTCCCAGGGATGTCATTCTGTGCTTCCGTCTCCTGAGGTCCATTGTCATCTAAAATAAATCCTAATTAAATTCTAATTTCCTTCAACTGATGATATGTGAATCCATGCAACAATGGTGATATGAGTACTTTTTGCATGTTTGTGAAGCTCAAATATTTGACACTAGTTGGCATCAACTTGTTTCATTGCTGTGAATTAGGAAAAAGTTCCTTTCAGTTCCAGAAAACATTGATATTTTAATAAAATCTAAAAGAAAGTACAACATTGACAAGGAACTGATGGGTTAGATGCTTTACTGATGCTGCAATATGTTGACAATTAGATGTGCCTTATTTTGGTGTAAACATCTGCATGTACAATTCAGAATGAAAATCTGATTATAATATAGCATGACAGTGATTTAGACGGATAGGAGGACAAAATGTGTTGATGACATGTTGAGGACTCATTGTCATTATGCTTCTTTGAGCAGGAGGCAAAGCTTATTAATACATTGGTAAAATATCACTTTTTATTTTTTTCTAATATTTCAGGAAAACCTTTGCTTTATACTTATAGACTTAAAGCCAAATGACTGATCTTGTGTTCTAGGTTTATGGTCTTTCTATTCTATATCATGCTTATTTACTGTAGGTAATTTATTTGTATTTAATATTGTGGGAAAATAAGTAGAAACCTGTGAATATTCATGGCCAATATTCCTTAACGTTTTGTATACAAAGGAATGGGATAACTGTTTTTAAAAAATTCCAACACACTTTTTAATTCTGGTTATTATTCTGAATAAACTGAGCAAGAGATTTCATTTTAATTGTCTTCAATTTAAATAAAACATCTGAAAATGTGCCCAAGTGTAATTTTGTCATGTTTATACAACTCCAGCATTTAGATTACATTTGAACGCAACCTAAATGTAAATGTACATATACGAATTATGATCATACTATTTGTTGTATGAGGGAGTTTTTCCACCAAATTTTATTTAAGATATATTGCATAATAACGTAGGGAACTAATCTTGTTATTAGAATTAAACATACAGTACATCATCATCCACATAACATCTTCAACCAATCAACCAAGTGACAGTAGACTCCCATTACATGAATTGGGTCGCTATAAAACAAACTTTTTGTGTGTCTGACACACCCTTTTGAGCTATGAAATTACAAAACTGTGAAATAACATGCATGGATTAGTAGTTCCTACCTTCACTTTGTTCCTCTGCCCAAACATTTGAAGGCTCCAGATAGAGCTGGATGATATGGCCAAAAATATTAAATCTCAATTTCTTTCAAGCCTGGAGATGAAATGAAAAACATCATGTTCAGTAAGAATTTAAAAAAAGACCTGCACCACCTGCCAGGCTGTCATCATTATGCATATTTAAAACACACAGGTTATCCCATACCCATATCCGTAAACAGTGACATGAATGGTTGTAAACTTGTCACAGGTAATGACTTAAGACAGTTAAGACACTTTATGTTGATTTTTGACTAAAATTATATTTTGTACATGTTGTAATAACTCTACATCATCTAAAAACTAAAATTTGAATTAATCAATTGGGTTTAATATATTCCCAGCCCTAGCTCCAGAATAAACGTACAAAACTTAATCCATGTTTCTGCTGGCAATGAATTGCCACCTCACTGTCAATTATTATGTGAATGCTTCTACAGAGTGGGCCAACTCCGCAGGACTTCTCAGGCTCTTTACAATGGACTGTGTCATACTCTTTGTGCATCAATCATTGTGTCAAGATATTTTGGGCAACATTTAATTCAGTTACAGTATTTGCCTTTTGAGAATGCCTGGCAGAAGAAAAGACCTGAATAAAATCTGAGCCTATATGGCAGGTGCAGAAGGATTTCTGGCATTCTGGCTACGTCCTTTTTCCCCTCACTCATCAAAAGGTCTAGAGTTACCATGGGAGTAAGAGAGAGGGGTGGGCAGGTTGAGACAAAATTGTGGCCAAATAAAGTTGACAGAGTAAAGCTAGCCAGTAGCATCTTGTGTGTTTTCACAGTGCACACTGAAGACAAGTCTATGAGCGTATCTCTTTGAACATGCACTCACATCGATGTAGAATTGCAAAAAAAAAACCACTTCCCTTGGGTCTATTAGGTTCTCACCCCAGATTAGCTCATTCTTCGTCAAGTCGTGTTATTGTATCCCACGACTGAACTCATATCTGTAGTTGAAGCAGAACATTTAGCGAGCGACGGTGCAAAGAGAAGGGAGCTTGAACCAAAAGGTAGGGCAGAGGCCTTCCTCCAAGCGGGGACTTCCTCTCAGTACCATGCTAACAGGGGCTCCTCACAGAGGTCCCATTGTGTACAAGGGCCCCGTGGATCCCCCCCTATACATGAAAGCAACACATGCCAGAGTTTCACCTCAGGAAAAGGCGGACAAATATTTCAGTCTGATTGAGCCACACTCTTAGACAAATAAAGGACACTCTTGTAAGGGATAAAAAGGTATTTTGCCATTGGGAGGCCTTTGCTCTCTCTTTCTCTCTGTGTCTGGTGTCTGTTTATGTGTGTGTGTGTGTGTGTGTGTGTGTGTGTGTGTGTGTGTAGTGTTTAAGAGGGTCGTGCATGTGGGTGTACGGTGTGGGGTGGGCGCACTCCGAATGACCAAAAGCAGTCTGCTCTGGTCCAATCAGTCTCAGTGCCTACCTTCACACATAAGCGGCAGGGCACTCAGGTCTGCCAGAGCGCACAGACCTACACATACACATACACATACACACATACACACTTGTCACATTCACGCACACAACACCTTTCACACACTTCACACACGCACCCTCCCCTCTTCAAGGCACCCTGTGCGACCTCTCACCATTGGCCAAGTCCCGGAGCCCTCAGCATCTCCATCACGGCTGAAGGGACCATTCGGGAAAGCAGGAGACAGAGGTAAGCGTTCTCGGTGCTATCTTCATGCTGGCTCAATGGCTCTGTAGAGCAGGAGATTAGGCTCGACTTGCGCCTCCAAAGACACTGCTATTCAGGGTTTGCATATAGGGGCTTCTTGGCTAATTGGTTGCTGGTGCAGCTGCTTTATTCTCACTTAGGGATTTGCTTTGGTGACTGAAATGTGGATTTCTTTGTTGTCCTTTGGCAGTCTTAGTGGTTGTTAGTGTTGGCTGGTAGTTTTTCTAAGCTTCAGTAGATGTGATTCAGGTGTGAGTGTCGGACAGGTGTTTTTGGGATTATTGACATCTTTGGTGATACTGACTTATTTTGACAGCTGCATCGTTGTTTTTTATTTGATGCAATATCTAATCAAGCAAGCATGCAAGAATTTTGCCTCAAGAGATTTAACAAGTCTTTAACTTTTTTGTCATTTTTTGCTGAAAAAACAAAAAAAAATCCTCTAATAGAATTTTTTATACATTCTGAATATTGTGCATGTATTATTTTCTTACTTACTTAAATTTTTGTCACCTGCTTGATTGAGGATTTCCAAGTTCCTTTGAACCTTTTTGTGATAACAGTTAGCAGTTTGTTGTGCAACCTGTAGAAAACGTCTGTCAAGTTTGCTTAAATGTAAAGAAGGTAGAATCACTGGATATCAGGAATGCCCAAACCAGAGCCAAGCATAACACAGAGGTAGTCTGGAGGCTACACACATACACAGTTTCCACACACTGTACACTGTGATGGCCTGTATAAGCACACCTCTGTCTCTAGTATAGTCCCTCTTTCAGTGTAACCATGCTGGATTTCATAGCCTCATGACAGAAGGTCTATTTCAGTTGGGATGCTGACCAGTCAGCTCACCTTTTCTCAATAAGGTGCACTCAGTTCATGTTGGACATTTCCAAGAGACAATGATGGGATTGATTTGTATAATTAGTAAATCCCTCTCATATCAACAACGATTTGATACACAACTTAAATAACCTGTGAAGGTGTTTTTATGTCCTCATCCCAAAAATAGCAGCTTCTCAAATTTTCTCTTTCTGAAAGATAGGTGTGTTAAGACAGAGTGGGCATCTGTCAGAGGATGTGTCTTTCCAAGTGTGTGTGTGTGTGTGTGTGTGTGTGTGTGTGTGTGTGTGTGTGTGTGTGTGTGTGTGTGTGTGTGTGTGTGTGCGTGTGTGTGTGTGTGTGTGTGTGTGTGTGTGTGTGTGTGTGTGTGTGTGTGTGTGTGTGTGTGCATGAATGTGTGTGTGTGTGTGTGTGTGTGTGCATGAATGTGTGTGTGTGTGTGTGTGTGTGTGTGTGTGTGTGTGTGTGTGTGTGTGTGTGTGTGTGTGTGTGTGTGTGTGTGTGTGTGTGTGTGTGTGTGTGTGTGTGTGTGTGTGTGTGTTTGAGCACCCTCACTGCTGAATGAAGCTTTTCCTTGCAGCTGTAACTCACTGCCATCCTGTCCACAAACCTCGGTGGAATTTGGAGTTTGAGTGCTGAGACAGGCAGCATGGGGCCTCATAAAGGCCCTCTGTAAAGGGTGAGGGGTCGAGTTAGCTTAGAAACCTGTGTCTCTCTCTCTCTCTCTCTTTCTCTCTCTCTTGCTCTCTCCTCACTCTCTCCACCTAACCCTGAGGGCCAACATCTTGTCCACGTCTCTCTCGCCATCTCACTCTTTTCTTCTCTTCTTCCCTTCCCTCGCTCTCCGTTTCTCTGCCCCGGCCTAGAGGACTCTTTAAACTCTTCTTCTTTTCTTGGATTTCACATCACCTATCTCAGGCCTGCTGAAGTGCGGCTACACCTGCTATTAGTGTGCTATGAAATTCCTCCACTGACAGATGATTAATGCCATCTAATTATGCGGTAATTAACTTATGCTAATCTTATTAGCACTTACCACAAGGGATTCACATTTATAAACTTAACTAACCTCGCTAAGCTTAGCAGAGCTGTGCTGCTGAGGACATGAACAAGATTATGAACAGCAGCTATCTGGGTCAGGGCAGTGCATGGTAGATCTGCACCCAATGAAAATCATACATGCTAATTTCACATTCAAATAGAAAAGCCCCTTTTGTCTGCAACCTCATTTAAAGTTTGTTGCCTTGAATTTTGCTGCATGTTTCTGCCAAAGCCTTTTTGGTGTGATTGGGGAAAAAATGGAAGCCAAAAACACATAAGTTCAAATGCGGCTTTAACAATGTTTTATTGGAAAAGAAGCAACCCAAAATCTATTTAAGTACTTTTAAAACCAAAAATCCTCCAAGCCTAAATTAGATTTCCCATGGTTCCTTATCAGATCAACTCTAGCTTCTGACTTTTGACACACCACAGGCAAGTACTGATTTGAGCCAAGATGGCTGCCCCCGAAATAGTGAGACTCTGAATACGATGCAAGAGGCCCTCAAAATTTGATCCCTCCAGCTGTCTGCACCTCAGTAATGAAATCACTGACCTTAGTGATGTTACACAATGTCAAGTCCCTGGTCTGTTGTACCATGCTGGTTACGCAGCCAATATCATGAATTCTAACAATAATAAATATACTGTATATATATACAGTATATTTATTATTGTTAGAATTGAGGACAAGCTATGCATTAAAACATAGTATATGTTTATATATGTTTATATATATATATATATATTCAAAAAGGTAAATTTCTGCATGTTCGTTCCTTTTTCACTTTAGCATTACATTACTAGTTACATTAGACAAATTACATTAAATAATAAATTGAACAAGTGAAAACTCACCTAACTTCCATGCAACTGTCTACAAATGTAAATCTTTAAATGGACGTTCCCCCTTTTTACTCTACATCTCTCTGTTCATGTCAAGGTGGACGACAGTATGAGGATGCTTGTGCAGCTCGTTTTTGGACTCTTCGTCCTTAAAGCGGCGGTGGCTGGCCCCAGATTTTCCCGACAAGTGGACTTGGACACATACGACAGCGCCAACTATGATGTAGATCTAGACAATTTAAATTCGGAGAACCAGGATAACTATGACTATGAAGATGGGCTGACAATTGATGATCCTCAGGTAAGAAACTGTATCGGTCAAGAGAAAATGTTTGGCCAAAACATACAGATACCCTCATACCCTGGCCTTTAAGCTCCAACTGTCATTACACAGAAAACACTTATGTCTTTATAACATTTACATTATTATTATTACGTTGATCTTAATACTTCACCTCCTGATTTCGAGATCTGCAGTCACCTTAAATTGGCAGTTCAAGTAAATAAATTGGGTCATAGGTCATGCCATGTGATTGACATATAACATTTTGGTGTGGAGACAGATAAAAATATAAACAATATCACATCAACATGATATACAACTCACATCTTAAAACATGCAGACTGCTACAATTCCAAAAAGTCACGGTTTTCTTCTGATTCCACAAATCACAGCCATGACAGTGTAATAAGTGGCAAGTTTTGAACCAAGATCACCAGGTTCATTTAGCAGGGGAGGTATCCTGCTGATACCAAATGCGGCCATTTGGATGATGTACAAACTGCTCTCCAACTTTATGTACTATTGTGGCCAAAATATTTCACTTTTATACCTTGGCCAGCCACCATTTAAATTACATGCCCTAAAGTCTCCACAGGCTGAATTCTTCTGCATCTGAAGTAGTTTTTATACGTGGAATCTTTTATTTGCCTCCAAAAATCAAAGAAGAAGTAGTTAGACTCTCAGTAACAAGTAAAGAGGAAAAATACAGGAAACACAGATAGAGCATGTGCTCAAACTCAATGACTGCTGTGCCCTCTGTGACTTACTACTTTTCTCATTCTGCTCAAATTCTGCTCAGCACAACAATTTTTAAAAGATGAGTGGAGAACAGAGGCAGAAAGGGTTACTCGCTGCCTGATGGATTCCAGAAGTGCCCTTTAAATCAGCTTAAGTTGAAATGTGATGTGGCAAGACTGCAGGGCACGCTGGGATGGCAAGCTTTAGCCAAATTTCATGTTCCCATTCATATCTCTTTGTAACATGGAAATTAGGCCAAGGCAATGTCAAGATGTTGGATTTTCAGCAGTCTTCTTCTGAGCCAGTGATTTAACTTAAACCCGATGTGGATTGCACTCACACTACTGCTGTTACCTAAGGCCAATCCCACAATCCAATGCAGATTTAGCAGATATGACAATATGTAGTAGAACTAACGACATAAAGCCGTGAATTATTTCCATCAAGAGTTGCAAAAAGGTACAACAGCCTTTTGTCTATATTAAATTATGTTGTGCAAAGTTGTACAGCTGACAGTGTTCATGGTGGGAAAGTTGTAATGTGTTGCAGGGGAATGACTTTGATAATGTCTGCCTGTTTAACAAGCCTGGAAATGACACCGCACATTGCATAAGATTGTGGGGGAGTCTGTGGGAGCAGGAAGAGTAAAAACATTACAATTAGAGCTCCTAGAATCTTTCCTATTTAGTTGTTTGCACTGAATAGATACAACGTTCTGACTCATAATTGCAGCATTGTGTGTGGAGAAATAGCATATTGCAAGGATCTGTCATTTTGTTTTTGTTTTGCACAGTTAAAGGTGAAAGGGCAGCTCCTTAGATATACTGGTTGCTTAAAAGAAGAATGAGGATTAAATGGATTTTAATCACACACACATGCATCAGATGTCAGGGGAGAAATGACGCGAAGATGAGCTCCATGTCTTTGGAATGCTGACTCTTTACTTTCCACATCCAGCCCTCTGTTGGAATTTCTCTTCTTTCTCCTCAGGGCTTGTCTCTTTTGAGAGAAGTAAAGGCTCATCTACGATGTTATCCAAGCAAATCGTCTTCAGTCTCCTGCATTCAAAAGTCTCTGCAAATGCTTTAATCACCGATTTTAGATTAATTTAGACATCTTCTTAGTTTCACCAAGACATTTAATCTGTCTTTCATCATTTTGAAACAGAGTTTAAATCCTCAAGTATTAAACTCTAAGGTAATTTCAGAAGTTGCTGTTTATGCTGCTGCTGTATTGGGTTGTATTACTAAGTACATTTTTTGCCAGCCACTGGTAGTTCTTAATTTGCTCCATTTGGAAAACAACTAAATAAATTCAATGTACATGTTTCAAATAATTAATATCATAATCTTGTCTCTTTATAATAAATAATATTACATGAAAATACAGGGAATTTTGTCCCTGCATTCTTGCCGAGAGTTATATGAAAGATGTATACTACTCTCGTGTCTGTGCATTAAATATGAAGCTACAGCCTGTTAGCATAGCTTATTATAAAGACAGGGAAACAGCTAGCCTGGCTCTGTCCAAAGGTAACAAAATATGTCTAGCAGCACCTTAAAGCTCACTAATTAACAGAATAACAAAAACATCATCATCATGTGGTTTAACAGACTTTAAATTGCTGCAGGAGAGCCTCATAAATGTGACTCAAAATTTGCCACATGGCTTTTCATTGAACCCAACACTTTATATGATTAACTTGATATTGTACATGCTGTGCAGTATCTGGGCATGAAACATGAGATGGGTGGTCCTGGTGCACATTTCTTCGTTCTTCGCAATACTTCTGTCATTTTGTTTATTGTAAAGGAAGCAGCTGGTGAACCAGTGCAAGGACTTTTTGGAAAAGTCTGAAACTTCCCTTACCGTGCTGAATGCACCTACTGATTGTATTGGCTACAGCAGCAACATACCATTTGGCGTCAGCTTGATGCTCACATTCAACGTCTATCCCTGTGCATTCTCTATTCCCATGCTGTTTCCAGAGATTTTTTTCTTAGTATTTTTGGTTTCCAGCTTTTCGCCTCTTCTATCCCCTCGGGTATATATGTTTGCTTTGGGTAAAGGGGGAAATGAAGGGGAGAGCTGCAGCGAGCAAACTCTGTGCAAGACTTTTCAAAGGCCTACCTTGTTGTATCCTAAACTGTGTCTCTGCCAAGCTGTAAAATGTGACTGGACATTTCTTCATTGCTGCATTTAAAGTCTCTGAATGACTTTTAATTTTGTGATAATTCTTGTAACCCATAGATAGCTTAAAGGCTGTACCTTGTTTGACTTGATTTATTGTACTGATATACATTCATACCTCTTGTCTTACTGACAACTGCTTACTGTGGTGGAATTTAGCTAAAAAGACTAAAATATGGATTCTTGGAGCTACCATGTGTGTCTTGGTTCCACAAGGACCATTCCCTTTTTGGAGGGTTGAGTCAGCCTTGTTGGGTGTGAGAGGGTGTCAGGTATTACCTGTGGTGGTGTGTGGGGGTTCATTGCCCTCGTCTGGAGAATGATAGAAGTGCAGGTTTGATTGCACATCAAAGAGCAACTGCAATGAGTGTAAATACAATTATAATACCAGATGGATATACCTAAAGCTTTTAATGAAGGAACCACAGAGCCCTGTAATTCATGAAGCTTGGTTGGTTTTGCAGAGTTGTCTTTTAATTTATTTCCCAACATAAAACATAAAGGATAGCTTATTTGATAAACAAAGAAGCTAAGCCTTTTGTTTATACAATTTGATATATTGAAATAGGTAGAAGGGTAGAAGAGACATTAACATGTTGTGTCCTTTAGTCCTTGGAATATACCCTTTGCAGTTTGTCAAAGAACACACTAAATACATGCAACCAGGTTGAATTGCATTTAGCACAAATCAATGTGTTGCAGTAAATATGTGGAATCTATAGGCTAATGTTTCTTTAAAAATCCTTTAATAAAGACTACAAATTTATTATGTCAGAGGCTGTCATTGGATTTGTCCTCGCAAACAAGTCATGTGTAAGCATCCCTCTATTACTGCTTAGTTCAGAACCAAGTATATATAAACAAGAGCTCCTAACTAAATTCATATAAAAAAGAAAGTTATTTTCCTTTTGGCATTTTAGATGGCAAGCTATCTGTTTTGTATATCTGCTGTAATGTATAACATGTTCCATATACAAATATACATTCAGAGAGTGCAAATGGTTGGTGGCAAGTGAAACTAAGCTTTGTTCTACTACAAAAATGTCTTCTATAGCCTCTACTCCTAATCCGTACACGTTGCTGCCATCTAGTGGTAGAGATGATATTCGTCTCATGGTTCTTAGTTTTGGTCCTTGATACAGTAATATGGCAGTTTAACTGCCACCTCCGATCACAGTGTCTCAGTTCTGGAGACTTCACCTCTTTACTTTTTTGCCTTTTGCCAGTTTTTAATATATCACACTAGAGAGGGAGAAATGAAGAACTGACTTACCTGCCTTGTATTCATCAACTTGTGTATTTGTCCTATGATGATCACAGAGGTCAAAGGGTTTTTTTCACTTACTTACAGAGCACCTAAACGTTATTGGCCTGTATATCCCTGCTTATAATACATGTAGATAAAATAAATGAAAGTTGTAATGGATAGGATCAAAACTTTCCTTACACTGTGTCCCAACACATTGTTATTAATTAAGTTATTGTTGGAATGATAGTTGTAACAGATGCAAAACATTACCTTCCCTGTCATTAAAATTAATTCCTTGTATGTGTTCACACACTTACAGTACTTGGCCATTAAAGCTGATTCTGATTCTAAATGCCCTAACTGTCGTCATCTTGTGAAATAAATGTCAGTTTCGTCTTAAAAAATGCAGAAGTCTTGCTACATAATATGCTGTTGTCAAACATTTAGCATGTTGTCCTCCATGCTTCAGTATATGCCTAAATATGAAGTATGTCTTTCATATTCTAAAAACAGTCAAGAGATGACAGACTACATACTGTGCATACTGTATAAACTTAATTGAATAAGGAAGCACCAGTGTTCTGATTATTCTCTTAAAATCAGTGGTAGACTTTTTAATGAACAGGCTTTCAGAAGTATGGTTTATTATAGGGCAGATCTGTCACCATTTGTTAGGTTGCTAAATTGTCTTCTTAAAGTTTACCAAACATTACTTTGGAACAGAGCAAAATGTCTTGGCCTGTATTTTGCCTGTGTACATTAATATCAGGAAAAAGTTAGCTTACTTAAAAAAAATAGTATTCAGGATCAGCAAAGATG
The DNA here is from genome assembly GCF_008315115.2 of Sander lucioperca. NCBI lineage: Eukaryota > Metazoa > Chordata > Actinopteri > Perciformes > Percidae > Sander > Sander lucioperca. The sequence continues at coordinate 8,285,971 of NC_050192.1, read as the reverse complement.
AAACAAAAAAACGGCTAAGTGCTTACTCTGACTAGTTTTTGGAGTTTTTGTTATGTAGACTACAGATTGAGAAAAACATCTCGTCTCATACATTTTTACTTACTACTGCTGTCTTTTCCTCAGATAGAGATTGGAACACTGGCCCCACCTGACTATAACTACCCTGTACCTGAGGCCTCGTTGGAAGAACAAGTAGAACAAGAGGAGGAAGAGGAGGAGGAAGAGTTGCCCCTAACACCCCAGCTCACGCCTCAGGGTTCAGGGGGTTCTGGGGTTCTCATGGGCCCAGACACACAGAAAGGTCTGAAAAAGCACACACCCATAAACATAGAGTCACTGAAGTTCACTGTGTTAAAGAGAGGGCCTTGCTGTTCCTTGGGCCTTTGGAGTTGTAAAAGCAGCGTAACCCACAATGACAAAAACATCCAAAACAAAGATACTCTAATCTATTCTCTAAACTCATTGTGTGCATCTTCAACAATCATCTTTTCCATGTGCATGTCTTCCATTTAACTAGCTGTTAATGGTTAAATGTGTCCTTTTCAATCATTGTGTCCATTTGTCACCAACTACTTAACCTAATCATCATTGTGAGCTTCAAACCTGATTAATGATCCATTTCATCAGTCTGTTTATTAATACCTAATCTTGTCTCTAACAAGAGGTGGAGCTGCGTCTGACGCCCATTGACATCCTTCATGTGTCCGGGGATTTTGGGGGCTCCGTAGGGTCTGGGGCCTCTGGAGCTTCTGGGGCTTCTGGGTCTGGAGGCTCAGGAGACCTACTGTTCTCCGGCGGCTCTGGGAGTTCTGGTGATATTGTCCTGATCTCCGGAGCCTCTGAGGAGCTTCTCAGCTCTGGGGGATCTGGGGAATTCTTGGTATCTGGGGATCTCTTGATATCTGGGGATCTGTCAGGATCCGGGGATCTCTCAGGATCCGGGGATCTCTTGATATCTGGGGATCTCTCAGGATCCGGGGATCTCTTGATATCTGGGGATCTCTCAGGATCCGGGGATACTTCTGGAGCCTCTGGGGATACTTCTGGAGCCTCCGGGGATACTTCTGGAGTCTCTGGGGATACTTCTGGAGCTTCAGGGGATACTTCTGGAGCTTCTGGGGACCTTGGCTCTGGTATTTCCATTGAATTGCCCCTGGGCTCTGGAGGATCTGGGGACCAGTCTGGTTCCGGGTTCTCCGGAGATCTTTTGATCTCAGGGGCCTCCGGAAGCTCTGGTGAGTCCGGTGACTCAGGGATAACATTGTTATCTGGAGGTTAGTATTTTTACAGCAGATGTCTGCTAGTAAGGCTTGCGGCGACTATTTCTTGATGTGTTTAGAAATAACTTGTCTTATTCTATGTGATTCATAAATTCCATTTAACTGCGTCCTTTTTAAATGTAGTTAAATGTTGATTTTTGTTTTGCTTGTAATCTTACTTATTTGTTCTACTGCGTGTCACTGTATTTGTGTTACTCATAATCATTGTTCTCCTAACCTCCTGTCTCATCTAAAATGTGAGTGTGATTGATTAATGGGTTGATTGATTGTCCATCTCACCCCTCCACCTCCCTAATCTCATGTCTCCTAACCCAAACCCTTGGCTCTAACAAGAGGAGGAGCTGCCCCTCATTCCCGAGACTACCCCTAGCGAGGCATCGGGTGCTTCAGGGGAGTTCTCAGGAGCGTCAGGAACCTCAGGGTTCTCTGGATCTTCTGGGGCTTCTGGTGTCTCTGGCTCTGGAGATGCAGAGGTCCCTGAGGTAACGCTGATCCCTGACACTGATAAAGGTCAGTATCTAATCTCGACTTGTGTGAGATATGTAAAAGGCAAGGTAAAAACTAAAGTCCATGCCTCACACTCCAAAAGGTATACCAAAAACAAGGTGCCATTGCCGATACTGAGCCAATTAATATTTTCATGAACTGGCCCTTGTTTGAGACCAGCAATTTTAAAGGTACCCTGTGGAGCTTTGTTTGACGAAGACACAGAAGGACATACATGCATGCATGCAATGCATATTTTTTTATGCTTGTTTCACGCTATTGCGCTAAATGGTGGCAGTAACGCAAAGAAGCACTACATTGCATCAGGAAAGACAGTGACAAAGAAGACTGCTAGCTAGTTAAACTAAACCTCCACTCAGCCTTGCTGCCAAATTATCCTAGTGTCCGCTCGCATTACTGCAACAAAAAAACATTCTACGGCCCAAGAAGCATTTCCTCCATAGACCACCATTATAAAAGACTCTTCAACTCCAACTGCAAATAGGGTAAATTATTACTTTTTTCAATCCATGAAGGTTTTATGTCTGTACAACTTTCCTGGAGCCAAACCCGGAAGCTAAAAATATGCTAGAGCAATTTAAATTCAAATGAAAGGGCCCCATCTCTGAGTCCGTTATTTAGTTCCTATAATGCAACCATGATTGCATGATTTAAATTATTCAAAAACTCAGTTTTGCAAATGAGTACAGAAATTAATTCATCACATTTGTTAAACGTCAGAAATACACATGGTGAGAAACATTTAATGTAAACCAAAACGTTTCTTTACAAGACACTCTACAGGGCACCTTTAAAGTACTAGAGTGGAGCCAATTTTGCTGGTCAAGAAATGTTTTGAAATGAAAACGCTTAGACGGTGCAAGATGTATTGCAAGAAGTGATTTGAGCATTGGCACCTTGTCTGCGGAAAAGGGACAGTGGCAGCACTTGAGCAATGATTTATCTACTGCAGGAACCATTTTCACATAAATGTGTATACCAAGTCCACAGTTGTCAAGCCTAGTAGCCCCCCATGGGGCAACTGAAATCCTAAAGATGACACCCATTTGAAGTGGCTTCCCTAAAAAATGTTTTGGGTTCTTTGCTAACATATTGTTCGTGACCACTCAGCAGAGCACATTTCATTATTTTATTTGTAAAGATTATTTTTTGGGGCATTTTCAGCCTTTATTTTGATAGGACAGCAGAAGACATGAAAGGGGAGAGAGAGGGGGGAATGACATGCAGCAAAGGGCTGCAGGTCGGAGTCGAACCCGGGTCCGCTGCGTTGAGGAGTAAACTTCTATATGTAGGCACCCCCTCTACCAACTGAGCTATCCAGCCACCCCACAGTTCATTATTAACCCCAAAAAGGCATTTTCATTTAACTTCCGTCCATCAGTTAAATGCCATAAACACTTGGTTAACACTGCTAATATACTGTGTGTAACTTATAACTGCGGCAAACAGTGGGCTACTGATTGCCAGACATGCTGTCCATGCTGATCTAACCTGTTTCTTTAACACCTAATCTTGTCTCTAACAAGAGGAGGGGCTGCTTCCGACTACACCAGAAACCCCTCAGGAGGGTACTGGCGGTGTAGAAGGGTCAGTGAGCTCTGGTGAACCTGACGAGCCCGATGAGCCTGTGATTGACAGGGAAGGTCAGTATTTAACAACACAGGCATGGAATTCAGAGAATAATAATAAAAATGTCCGTTCCCTTTGGAACTTGCGCACAAACCGTGATATCCTGAATCCTAATTTGATTGCCTTTGCCCTGTGGACAATTAGAGGCTGAATCCAACTGTCCTCTGAAATACATTCTACCTCTTACTTTTTCATATTTTATTCCCTCCCTCTGCTCTTCTTCTCCTTCTTGTCCCTGTGCTGCAGGTATGCCCACTTGCTTGCTGTGCACGTGCCTCGGTGGTTCGGTCTACTGTGATGACTTGAAGCTGGATAGTGTTCCACCTCTTCCCAAAGACACCACTCACTTCTACGCCCGCTACAACAGAATCACCAAGATCAACAAGTCCGACTTTGCCTTCATGAGTATGTTGGAAAGAAAATGTATAAGTATTAGACCAGAGATATTCAGAACCAAATATAGAGTTGATGTTTTAGAGTGTTTTTTGCCTCCTTCCAGGCAAGCTGAAAAAGATTGACTTAACCGCCAACGAGATAACGTCCATCGATGAGAAAGCATTTATGGGTCTGCCTGAGCTGGAGGAGCTGGTGATTCGAGAAAATCATATCTCACAGCTGCCTGCCCTCCCAGAGACCATGAGCCTGATCGATGCCAGCCATAACAATATTGGCACCAAGGGTATTCACAAAGAGGCATTCAAAGTACGTACAACCTCCATACTTACTACAATTACTGTCACACACTCAAGCCCAATCAATAAAGGCCGATATATCGGTCAATATTTTTGCTTATCTTGATCACAATTCTCACAATTCAAAACAAATTTTCTGCCAATATTACCAGTAGGTGATTTGAAAGAGGGATGCCATCCCCCTTGTTAGAAAAATGACCAAAATCCATGCCCCTTGTTAACCTGCCTTCTCCCCTCTCACACCTAGTAACAGAGAAAGTGCTGGGGCAATGGGGTTGTTTAGTTTGTTTGTACAAGCAGCAATTATGACGCATATTTACCTTTATTGTTAGGCAGCACCCTCTGGTGGTTGTAGTAATTATGATGGGAGCAAAGCAGTGAAGTTATGTACTGATGTACAGATTTTAAACTAAACCATGATCTTTTTCTAGTAGTAGTTTTTGGTGCCTAAACTTAATCAAATAGTTTTTGTTCCTACACCTAACCAAACTGTGACCGTTTCACAATACGTGCTGAAGTAGCAAACGGAATTTTAATTGTTCCTTTTCTCTGAGTCCCGCCCTTGTGTCAGTTTCGTCTTGGATCTATAATATTCTATATTCTCTAAACCGGGTGACCGGCAACCGGGTTAGTCCCCCTTCTTATAAATTAACAAATGTCCGACTGGATATACTATATTCGGATTTCATTCATTCTCAGATATTAATACAGACATCAACCTCAGAAATCTAGTCTTGGTCAGGCTCCCTCACACACAATGTAGTACTGCTTTAGAGCGTTTAATACTGCATTGCACACTTCTGTTTTACCTTTATATAATTTTAGAGTACTTGTGATATTGGTTTTCTGTCCATGAAAAATTTGTTGTGAACAAATTATAAGATTGTGCTATAAATGATCATATCTCCAACCACATGAGTGGTTGGAGATATGATAGTGAGACAAACAGCTATCTCAGCAGAATGTAGGGAATGATGTCGTATGGAGGAAGATAACAGCAAGGTTACAGCAGTAGGATAGGAGTGTACAGCAAAGTCGCAAAAGCTTTGAAATAACAATGTTGTATTGTAGACTACATTAAAATGTGTTGGGAATTCTTAAGGCCTCAGCCAATAACGACTTATATCTTTTCTTTTTGTATTCAGGATATGACTAGCCTGCTGTACCTGTACCTAACAGACAACCATATTGATTACATCCCCGTGCCTCTACCAGACAGCCTGCGATCTCTACACCTACAGGTATATCTGCTTTGGCCTCATGTCTTACCACTCCCCACCACTGCTCAACATTAAAAGTCTCTTTGTAGTTGTAATTTGATATGAAAGTAAGTCAAGTCATCTGTATTCATATAGCACATTTAAAAACAACAGAAGTTGATCCAAAGTGCTTTCCAGTTGAGGCAGATGGGTTAAGATCTGCATCAATACAGGGAAACAACATTAAATAAAAAGAATGTGCATAACAAGCAATAATATAAAATGTAATACAAAACAATTAACATGATAAAACCAAAGTCAATCTGGAATAACAAATCACAGGTGCTGTTCACCCACACAGGTGTTTTCACTTTGGTGTTCATGTTGAAGTGGGTAGAGCTATGCTGAAATTACATCATGATGTCACGAAACTTCACGAACCAATAAGAATGCGAAAGGTGTAGCTTCTCTCACCAAAACAGGTGCAACACAGTCAATAAGAGGGATGGGTCAAGCACACACACACACACACACACACACGCACACACGCACGCACACACGCACACATGGTCTAATTAGGCAAAGGTCATTGAAAACCCCTGTGTGGGAGAGCGTGTGCATGGCCTTTAAGTAGCTAACTCAAATGAGATATTCCTTTCAGGTATTCACTCTGCACTGAAGCAAGCTCTTGTCACTGAACAGCTCATGAAACAATATGTATTTATGCCACCAAGAAATAAAACCCTGAAACCTAGAGTAGCCTGTGGAATAGGACACTGGTAGTATCCAACCTGATTGAATTTGAATGATTTCAAAGTATCTTTTTGGATGTATTTAGGTTTTGCTTTCAACAAATCAAAACAAACTGACCCTGATGAAGACCACAAGCTGAAATGTGTTGGTCTAACAATAAGGTTGTATAAGTGTTGGAGTTTTTTCCCTTCTCAATGCACCTTGGAAGTACGTGAAGTAGTGCCGGAACTCCCTACTCTGCTTCAGCAAATCAAAACAAACAATTTAAAATTTCAGAATTAAGATTTGAAGATTGACATTCAAAGAACTAAACCTGAAGTTTTACCAATAAATACATGGAAGTATATATCTGAATGAAACAGGCTGAACCTGTTTGTTTTAACAAATCCAGATATTCTTACCAACCTGGAAGGGAGGGGACAGATATGGTTACTGTGTAACCTAGCGGTTTTATAAATCCTTTAGAATTCATGCCACGATTTGTCCAATACTCCGTACACGCCCTAGTGTAATCTTTGATGATCATATTTCTCCATTATAATTGGATTCATCAAAGCAAGTCTAATATGCATGGAGATGATATCTCATTATCCTCTATCTATTGCAGCGTAACAATATTCAAATGATGCACGAGGACACATTCTGCAACCTGAAAGATTTCAACTACATCAGGAATGCACTGGAGGACATCCGTCTGGACGGCAACCCCATCAACCTTAGCAGGACCCCACAGGCTTACGTCTGCCTGCCCCGTATACCCATCGGGGATCTCATTTAACCACACAGACACATACCTTACACTCTTGCACACTGACTCCCGAGAATACAAACACATGCACACATATTTGTACATATTGACACATAAAGCCACACACGCAGACATGCATATAATTTATCACTCCTCAAAACAAACAATCAACTAATTACAATTACAAACTGCCATACATGCTGCTTACATATACTATGGATCAGTAAAACTCTGTGTGGAAATATATGTTCCGTAAACATCTACAAACACATAGATTCTGAGTCAGATTCTGGTGATCAAGCACATATACACTGCTCTACTGCACCTTCTTCCTGTTGTTCAGATTTTTTTATGCCAGGCATAACACAACAACACACATACACACTGAAACTGTCACTCTCACAAACCCACACCTATCAAAATGCACGTACACACACACGTACAAATACACACACATACACACAAGAACTTTCTCAAAAGCCAAACTGTTCCTGTTCCGCAACTTGATGAAAAGTAAAAGAGATTAGCAATAGGTGGTATTCGGAGAAATCAGTTTATTAAAAACCCTCAAATGGCATGTATGTGTCTGTTTAATTGTCTTTTCATGACAGAAATACAACCAGTAATATTGTTTAAATATGTTTGTTTTGTAAAAAATAAAAAATAATATTAATATTAATGACAAATCTAACACTTTTGGAAATGTATACTAGCATAAACTTATTGAAGCTGGAGCTTAATGAAAGGTAAATTGACTAATGCAATAAAAGACGCATTTAAACACAATCATTTGTTGTAAAGTCTGTACTGTAATATAAAAATATATATTCTGAAAAAATATTTTTTACATGAACTGCAATATTTAGTAAATTACATTTCAAAAAGTGATGTTTTAACCGTGCACAATAGCAAAGACTCTAATGTCTAGAGTCGATCAAATAAAGACTATTGTTTGATTTGGGAGGCTGGGGGGGGGGGGGGGGTTTATTTTGATTGTGGATGGGGTTAAGAATAATGCTAATAGCTTGCTATTGTGTGCTCTGTATGGAATAACCACAAGTGAATAAAGTTGTTTTGAAGACCTCTCCGAACCAGGAGTGGCTCAACGTTTTCATTGACAACTTAGGTGAAGTATAATGTGCATTTTGAATTATATGCAGATGCAACCAAGGTGGAAACTGCTCAGAAAGTTTCTTCTGGGAAGGTTTTGTGCAGGAAAAACCCCCACGAATCAAAAATTTTCAATAAGTTTTTCAAACAAGTTGAGGAATCTCTCCTTCCTGTCCAAGACATCTGTGTCGTTCACCTTGCTGCTCTCTTCTGTAACCTCCTCAGTCCTTTCTTTAAGTTTCTCCAGCCTGGCTTTCTCTCGCTCCAGAGCCAGCCAGTCCCTGCTCACAGCGCCTCTGTCCCTCTCCACCATCGCCCTCTCCCTCTCCATCACTGCCTTTTCTCTCTCTATTGTCGCCCTCTCTCTCTCCAGCGAGGCTCTGTCTCGGTCCAGAGCGGCGACTTCCCTGTACAGCACAGCTCTCTCCCTCTGCAGTACCAGCCGCTCCCTCTCTATCACCTGTTTCTCCCTCTCCATCGCCTGTCTTTCGCTGTCCATTGTGTTCCTGTCGTGCTCCATCTCTTGCATGGTATGATCCATTCCCTGGCTTTCCTCGTCCTGTACCGTCTCCTCATCCTCATCTCCATTCAGGGTAACCTCGATCTCTGGCCCGCCTGCTAATGAAGGCACAGGGGAGTTTATCACCATGGATGCCTTCCTTTTCTTGGGTTTGTAGATGGGTAAGAAATCACCATTGGTGGGGAGGGCTTTGAGGATGGGGGCACTGCCTTTCAGTCGACCCTCCATGGCGTCGTCTATCAGATTGAAATAAGGCCACGTTTCAGGGAACACTTTCACCCCATCTGGAGGATTCTTTAGGTCCTGAGGAAAAAGAGAGAGGGCAATGAATGAAGAAGGAAATTTGTCAAAATGCTTGTTATCTGAGTGCTTCATTTAAACTGTACCTTGTATCTCTTCTTCAAGTTTTCCCACTTTTTGGATGCTTGACTATGGGTCATCTTGTGTTGCAAGCCCATATGTTTCAGGATGGCCCTGAAAGATAATTTAATCGTCAACTATTTTGCTAATCTATTAATCGTTCAATGGCAATGTTATATAGCACAATGAAATGTGCTCGTAAACTCTGTGTTTTACATTGAAAGACGAAATATAAAATAAGCATAAACAAATAATACAGTATAAGCATCAACACAACGCAATCTACAAAGGCATTGTTTTAAAGTAAAAATACCAAAAGGTTAATGGTTTTAGCTAAAATGTGAATATTAACAAGCATTTTCAATTATCTGATTTTGTACTGGCTTAGCGTAGAACATCCTATGCATATACAAATCTGAATGCATCCAGGAATTTAGACCTTTTTCTATTTTCACACAGTAATGTCTCTCAGAGCTTTAACTTGCTGGCATACCTCCATGCCCACATGGAAGTATTTCTCCTTCCAGAGAAGAGGTTATGGTTTGAAACCCTCAGCTTTACAAATTCTTCAATTTCGTTTGCACTCACTACGAGGGAGAGAGAGAAAATAAATTAGTTAGAAATTACTGTACAAGGGGTTTTGAAAGCTAAAACTATTTATTTAAATTTATTTTATCGTTATTAATACATACTGTGTGTATATGTTTATACTTATATTGTTTATATTCTTTTTATCCTTCTTATATTTGAATGTGTGACATGCTCCAACAACACAATGACAAATTGTACTTGGCAATAAAGCCCTTTCTGATTCTGATTCTGATTCTAAAAAAAAGTGTCAGTCCACAATTCCCGACTTAAATATAACATTAGCACTTTAAGAAAATTACATTTAATACTGGTTATTGTACAGTGGGAAGACTTTCCCCCCAACCAGCTCAGCTGTTTAGATTAATTTATCAACAGGTGTGAGATCACAATCTAACAGTTAGTTTGGTTTGTTAGGCTATTTACTCATTTAGACAAATAGTACACAACAAATACGGCCTACATTACCATTAGACGCCGGCTGAAAAATGGGTTAACTAACGTTGCATTCACTTTTTTTTTTTATTTATTTATTTTTTTTAATTGTTGAACGGAAGCGTGCTTATTGGTTACTTTCACCGTGGAGCCCACTTGCTAGGTTACTAGCTAGGCGTCCAAGCTAACCTAGTCCTAGCTTGATTAAAACGTGACATTTCTTGCTGCCTATACTTACTTTTATATGTGAACTCTACGGGGTTGACTTTATCGTAAGTGGTGCTCGTGTAAGAGTGATCCTCGATTTCCATTTTTCTCTTTTTCGTTTTAGTGTCTTTATCAAGTGCCCTTCGTAAGAAAACACTCGTTCCCTGCTCGTTCCTCCTTCAGAGGGACCCTATCTTCTTCTTCGCTTACTTTTTAGGAGAGCGCTTTACTGCCTGTGGACGAGGAGGCGCCAATGGCAAAATCAGCTCACTATCGCCGTCCAGCTGTGGAGGTTTAGCACACTGCTAAAGAATATTCTATTCAGATGTTGTTATCAGATGGCAGTCGAGGGGTTTTTATGGTTGTTTGTTATGTTTTCTATTTGTATTTAAATGTTCTCGTATTTTAATGTGTTGTATTGTATTACATTTTATTGTGAAGCACTTTGTGATTTTTATCTGTGAAAGGCGCTATACAAATACACTTTACTTACTTATTACATACTTTGTCAAGGAATCTCATTCTGATTTATTTATTCTTTTTATTTCTATTATAGGTTACTGGTGGATTATTTGCTTAAAACCTAGTTGTTGTTTTTTTAATAATTGTAAAATGACAATTTAATTCTGGGTCCTGGATTTTGGAGATAGGAGGAACATCTCATATCTGTAATTACTGGTGTCTACATCATATTACCCCTCTTTTATAATTTCTTTGTAGCCCCAACATATAGCTGGCAGTCTTGCTATGATTCACTTAAATTCAGCATGACCAGCTTCTTGGCAAACAGCATGTGGGTGTGGCTGTAGCCTACATTAAAAGCGGGGTCATGAAAACGAAAGTATTGCAAAGTAGGCTACAGAATGGCGTCTTCCTTTCGTAAGTACCCTTTAAACATCACTCTAATGTATGTAGGCTACTAGTGATTATTATGTGTTACTTGTATTTTAACCACATGCTTTACCACTTGTTACGCCCTCTTAAGAAGAGCATGTGGTCACTGTATGTTTGTATATGTGTTTATATGTGTTTATCTATGTGAGACATTGAGAGTTGTAGAAGCCATTGATATCAAACCGAAATAACATAGCTTATGTCTTATAAGGGAAAAAACGGTGAACTCTTAGTCGGTTACACAGATTTATGTGGCGATCATAGTCTGAGGAACTTAATAATTTATAGTTTCAGTTTCGTTTTTTTTTTCATTCAGCTCCCTGCAGGGTCACAACTGTAAACCAAACCCGTGTAGTAAAATGCTTTACATTAATTTCTCATTTACACGGCGTTACATTTAAGGTGCGCTTATTATCAAATTTGTATTCATCAACTATTTTCCAGTGTAAGTGGTGATCATGGCCAAAACAGCTTGTAATTTAACCCGCCAGCAGGGGGCAGCAGATATGCATTAAGTTATGTATTGTAGATCTACACATACACTTCTTTTAAACGGTCTCAAAATGGACCAGAAAGAAGAGCATATGGCATTTTATAAAATAAAAAAGTGAACTTTAATTATTTGTTTACTAGTTCTCATGAACATACCTCACTACAGAAAATGATTGCAACATCATTTAACAACTGAAAGTGACACCCCAGATAGCATCTATTTTTAGCATTATATTTTATGGAGGTTTAGCACACTGCAAAAGAATATATATATATATATATATATATATATATATATATATATATATATATATATATGCTATCTTTATTACATTTGGAAAGAGTACAGTGGTTCTGTGCAGGCTAGTCAAGTTCTTCCAAAGCAAACTGGGGAAACGATTTCCATAATGAACCTCATTTCACGCACACATTGTCACGTTGAAACAGGAGAGGGCCTTCCCTAAACTCTTGTCACCAAGTTGGAAGTTCACTATCATCTAAAATATCATTGTATGCTGTATAATACCCCTAATTGGAGCTATTGGTATTCTGTCCTTATATTATTATTGTTGTTGTCCTTTGTCTCTTGAATAATCTTTTATTGTTTATGTTTACAATGTGTTTTTATGCCTCTAAGCACTTTGAATTGCCGTGAGTATGAATTGTGCTATAGGCTACAAATAAACTGGCCTTGCCTTGCCTTATACTTTTGGCCATATAGTGAATATTCAGACCCACTCTTTAAGGATAGGCCTAGAGACCATGTTCAATCTTCATCACTGGGGTTTATGAATAAGTGTTCACAAAACATGTAAACATTTGTGTTTTCCCAGAGTCTGACGAAGAAGAACAAAATCTGCCAAAAAGTGAAAGTGAATCTGACGACAGCGATGAGTCGGACAGTGGCGAGTCGGACAGTGACGGAAATTCAGATATAGAAGCTGATTGTCAGGTTTGTTTCTGGAGGAGATGATGGAGTCAGCATCTATATTTTATAATTCCACATTAAGCCATGAGAAGTGATCAGTAAACACGCTAAAAGCCAGTCTTTACACATGTTCAAATACTGAGTCCATTGCCATATACTGTAGGCTATATAGCCTACAACATAATTATATTTACCTCTCCAGTGATGAGAAAATAAGGTATGTTTTCATTTTTACATTCAGAGGAAAGAGCCCTGCAAGTATTACAACAAGGGTAGCTGTCGGGATGGTGGGAGGTGCCCTTACTTGCACATCTGCAAGTATGCTCTGACAGGAAGCTGTCGCTACGGGTCCAAGTGTAAGCTGAACCACCCCAGAGGTGGAAGACAGTCATCTGGTGCAAGCGACAGGGCTTCGCACCGATCAACGTCTAGTGGTGAGAAAGAGGAAGAGAGAAGAGGTTTAATTGGATGGTCTTTCTTAATGAGCCACATCTTAATGTTAAACAAACATTTACACTTGAAACTCCTTAATTTATTATAATGTACGTTATTGGCCTATACTATTGTACTTCTATTTTACTACTAGGCCTACTTATTCCATCTATTCTGCACATGCCAATTGCATGTCTGTTAGTTAGTTAGTCTGTTATGGATCCTTCACCTACTGCTCTTCCTTAAGTTATTCTCCTTTTTTGTTGAAGTTTTTCTTTTATTATTGAGTTTTTCCTTCAGAGACAAACTTGTGACACTTTTCACAGTGCATGTAGTTATTTGATCCTTGATTGAGCTGTAATAATGAAATAATAATTATCATGTGTGTTAAGTGCCTAAGCTTGCTCTATCAAAATGTTAAAAGTCCATTTTTTGTCTTTTTTTTTTTTTTAACCAGATCCAAAGCTTACTGATGGCCGATGCTACCAGTGGCAGTTGAATGATGGAAATGGCTGGAAGGATGTTGGTAATGATCATATTCTTGAGGCCCAGTACTCGTTGCCCCACACCAAAAGCATTAAAATCTACAACACACCATATGGGTAAGAGTTACAAAGCGCAGTGCTTAAACATTTTCTAAGCGTAGACGCACAGTGGTTGATCTCTCGCTCTCTGTCTCTCTCTGTAGGGCAGTGAGTATAGATTTTAACAGGATGAGAGTGAATGGAAAGAGTCTGAGAGTGAGACGTTTGGATGATGGGAACACTGTGTGGATCTGGTACTGCACAATGAGCCAGAAGTGGATCAAGTATGGAGATAAGGTAGATGGAATTAAACAGTTGAACCTTTCTTTTTGTGTGCAAAAAATACACCAAGTCTTAAGTGTGACATATTTTAGATTTTTTTTGGTCAAGTTTGTTAATGAATATTGATTTTCTTTTCTTTTTTCTGGACAGGGTCCGAAGGGCAAACCCAGTCCTGTGAAGAGTTCTGACATAGAGGGAAAGTTCCAGAGTAACCCAACAAGCTCGTATACTTTCACCGTCGGTGCTGAAACCCTTGAGATTAAATTTGGAGGTGAAGTTTAACTCACAAAACCTTCACAGAATACCAAATTCCACATGTAGACTATTGTTAGTTTCTCATTGGATACCGGCCTTGTTTTCTTTTTGCTGTTTGTTAGAAATGCGACAGGTGAGTAAAAAGAGAAAGAGGAAAGTTACTCGCCGACCACAGTACAGACAACAGCCAGCAGGAGCAGGGTGAGTTTCGATTTTGGTCGTTGAAAAAAGGTGAAAAACCTTTAAATTGTTCCTTTAAATGTTGTGACAGAATCCAGAATTTGATGTTCTCATTACAGAGTTTCTCAAGCAGCCTCAGCGCTCCAGAATGTTTCTCTGGGAACCAAACCACAGTGGGAGTTTGAGGGAGACAGTGGAGCGTGGCACGTCTTCAAACACAGGGTAAGTTATCTGGTTACATTTAGCTGAGAAACTTTGATTTGTCTTTTAAATAAAAGAGCAAATATGATGGTTTGAATTGGTTTCAGCAGAGCAGTACTCCGACTGAATGCTCCATAACCAGTGATGACATTGAGAGGAAGTACACGCAAAACCCCAATAACAGCATTACCTTCAAAGTGAAGGGACACTCCTACAAGCTGGACTTTGGAGGTTGAGTTATGTTTTAAATAATGTGATGACAAAAAAATGGTAACGCTTTATTTATGGGATCACTATTTCCTAATAATAAAAATAATATATGCGATTTTCTTGAAACTAATTTTGTATCAATTTTATGGAAAACAGTTTGTTGTGTTGAGTTTATAAGCAGTTGTTGGTTCACAGAGGAATTTCTGTGAAATAACTCAAACCCAGGAAACTTCATAGGAAATAATGAGGAATTTATGGTCCTGTAAAATAAAGCGTTACAGAGAAAATTCAACTCTCTCAGCTATAATAAACTGCCACTTCCTTTAATAGGAATCCTAAAACACGACATGGAGCATTTATTTAATTGTTGTATTTCATTTTTGCCCCGCAGCGATGATCCAAACCAACCTCAAGACCAAGCGTTCACGCAAAGTCAGACGTGTGCTGGTGTGAGCATTAAATGGGATTTCAAAGACCCTAAGAAGAAAGTCTACAAACAATTGTGCAATACCATATTTATACAATCATTGTAATTGGAGATTTGTATTTTGGGGGTGTTTGGCGCTATATTGGCCTCTTTATGCAATACATTTAATGCTGTTTACATTAGAAAGGAATTCGGGATACGATTAAATTATGCTCAAGGCTGTTTTTTTGAAACTTGGTTGCCAAAGGAGATTGTCAAAAGGCTTTGAAGTTTACCAACACCTAAATGCTGCCTGAGATGATGTACTGTACCAACTTGCACACTGCCATACCAGATGATGCTATAGACAAACAAAACTCGTGGAATTATCAGACATTTCATGTCACATTTATGCTGCCACATATCTACACACCTGCCTCTTTTGATATACCCTAATATAGTAGATTAGAGCCAGATCTAATGCAAATTCAAGGCCATTTCTAAACAGCTGTTAATGCGCATTAGCGTTGAAGTGTTTAACATGACAGGTGGTTACATTATGCAACAGAAATCTGCAATTTTTCAGTTCAATTCATATAATGTTTTTGTTTTGGAAGTCCAGTCTTGGCTCTTTATTATGCATCATATGTATGTATTCTTCTTTGTAGGCCACTAATGTGCCAATGTGATACAGATAATATTAGAAATGATTGCAAATAAAAAAATCATCCAATATGTCTTTGTTTGTTTGTTTTAAGGCAATAAGACCTGATATGATATCAGTGCTTTGAATCTCCATTTGTTCTTGCCCTTCATTATAATATTTTGAAAATCAACTTTGCCTATAGAATTTCCACAGTCCTGATATACTGTAAAACATCTGTGTAAATAAAGTTCTCACTTAACTGAGACAATGATAATGTACAGACAGAACACAAAGCAGATTAGAAATGCTACTGTTACTCAAAGATATTACAAAAATGATAAAAAAGAGATTTGTCTTAGGCTACATGCATCATTATATAACTTGCGTGTTGCCTGACTGCAATTAAACTGAGATTAATGTTATAATATCTCCACCAAAAAAAAGGCCAAAAGATAAGAAGCGACTTCAGAAAAGAGACAGATATAATATTAATGTAGGTCACACTGACTTAACAGGACAATACTGTGCAAGACTTAAACTGTCCAATACTCATGCATTAACAATGCATTTCTACATTTTAATATTCCAATTTATACTATCCTTGCATTTTAACCATACTCAATCATGAATCCCAAACCCAGCATTATAATTGTTTACACTGTTGTAATACTCAACATGATGTTCTCATATGCATGTTTTTACATGGGCCTAATCATTTTTTCATATTTTTTAAATTCTTTTATTAGAATATGTTTATTTCTATAGAACGGGAGCAACTGTAATGTAACATAATTTCCCCAGGTGATAGATAAAATAGCCACATCTGATTCCGATTCCGATTTTTCTGTTTTTGTTGCATGAGTTCCATGGGCGATTTTAGACCCTTTTTAGGGGGGCTCAAATTGGTAATTTCATGGTGCAAATTAGAACCCAAATTGAAATGTAAGCAACTAAAATTGTTGAATGTTAGAACACTGTGTCAAATTGGTCGTTAAATTACTGTGACTTATAGTCAGTGTCAGGTTTAGTTCTATCATAGTGTCAAAAAACGTTAGCTGATGTTGTTGTTCAATAGCTAGCTCAGAGATTATCGGCTAATGAAATTACTGATTTAGCAGAGGGGGGGTTACACTTTTGCAAGGCACATTGTCATTAGGGGCTGAGCCCCCCTAAAGGTCTGATCCTAGAATCGCCCCTGGTGAGTTCTATTTATATAGTTCTATATGAACACGCCTCCACTGAACCGAAAGTTAAAGTCGAGTTTATTGTAAAGTGAAACCTTTAGATCGGTTTCTGAGTAAGAGGGATTAAATTGCATCTAATGGAACTATAACGTTTATATTTACATATACGTTTGTTTAATCTGCTTTTTTGTTGTTGATACCGTGTATTTCCTCCCAGCATGGTGAGTCTACTTCACGGGATCACTTTGGACTGACATTATCTTTGTGATGTGTTTACAGTATTTGTATTTGTCGCTTAAGTTCCAGGAACATGAAGACGAAGTTCGCTATTGGCAGAAGACTCCAGGTCTGTATAACTCGACATTTTAAATTCCTATATTCTATAGAATCCCTTTTTTTGTACGTAGGCTAAATGTCTGCATTTTAGATGACTTTTTTCGCCCAGTTTTTATTATACATCCATAAAAATACATTGCCCACAGTGCACCTGGGCTTCCTTAATTAGCTGTACACCTGTCGGTGAAGAAATAAACAGTCAGTGTCAAACATTAACCTAGCAGGCTTAAACTGGCTTCTGTAGCTGGCCATATATGATAAGAGAATACATGAATGCATAATAAGATCCCATTCTTTTATTTTACAGTCAAAGGGAAACATTTTGAGTGGCAACTGTCAAATGGACATCAGTGGATGCCAATTGAAAACGACCATGTCATCGAGACCCACTACTGCCAACCTGGAGCTAAAGGAATCACCATCAACATTGGCGATAGGTCAGTGTTGTTATTTTTTTCTTTGGTGGCAGAAATGATAAAGAAGAGGAACAATATATTGATACAATACTTGGATGGATAGGTTTTGTTTTGGTGCAATCACAACAAAATGTCACATTCATAGAAGTGAATAATATACCAAACTTAATCATACGTGTCTCCACAGGCAGGTGTTCATAGACTTTGATCAGTTACAGACTCTGACTGCAGCTCTGAAGGTGCAGAGACTAAGTTTCCTACCTCAGGGCCAGGCTGAGGATGTAGGCTGGTACTTCAGAGATGACCAGCTGTGGCGTGAATATGGGTCACAGGTGAGGAACATCTTTAGCATCAACCCTTAAGTTCATTTAATTCTCCTGGTTTTTCACACTCTAAATTTCCTTTCTCATCCTCAGAGCTCCAGCATGATGTCTTCCTCAATCAGCAGTGGAGATGTCGAGCGTCAGTTCACTCTAAACCCTCGGGGAACCTTCATCTTCACGGTGGGATCGACACGCTACTCACTCGACTTCTCCAGTATGTGATATTTCTATCTTATTCATTTCAATAAATGTATCTTTATGCAGCAACATCTAAATGATGGTATTTTACTCGACAGCCATGACCCAAACAAACTGCGTCACAAGCCTGGCCAGGAAAGTACGAAGGCGTCCTAAATTCACTTTCAACGGAGGGAGGTGAGACTTTTCATCTGTAGGAGTCTAAAAATGTTTCTCCTGCATTCAAACAGGCCCATAGCCTAGAAATCTAGACGCACCCTAGCGGCAGCAAATGTAATTTGCAGCCAACATCTTGATGTGGGTCTGGCTTGTATGTTATGTATTCAAATACATCCATCTCAATCTATTGCTCTGTCAACCGACCAACAGCTTTACCTGGGAGGATTCGTTTTATCACTAATACGACTTGAGAGAGAATTTTAGCATCAAACCCCTGTATAAAAGTTTGTTTTTCTCTGCAGCCTTTACGCCACCTCAGCTTTCCCCACTGCTTCCTCCTCCCAGCTCACTGATGGAGGCTACAAGTGGGAGTTCATGGGAGACGGGGAGAAATGGACAGAATACAAAGCACATGTAAGTAGGGCATCCCACAATTTCAGGTAGTTGTAGCAGAAGCTTATAATTGAAACCTATGAAGAATGTTTTTATTTTTCGTTAAGCCAGGAACTTTAACTTTTGTTGTCTTATGGTATGCATTAGTATGGTTTTTAAAGATATTTAACTTGCAATCTTCATATTTTTTTTCTTGGTGAAAAATGTCAGACAGTCAGCAGTGGCACCTGGTGGTCAAATTGAAAATACTCTTAATAGAGCTGGGCGATATGGAAAAAAAATCAAATATCACAATATTTTGGACCAAATACATAGATGTCGATGTTGCGGCAATATTGTTGGGTAGACACTTGGTGCTTATGAGAGTTTTGATAAATAATCAACAATAATGTGGATACAATGCCTAAGTGGGTAAAGGGAAATAATAGAACAGATAGTAAGTCTGGGAAATTACATCACTTTAACATAATGCAGCCTTTAAAACCAGGAAGATAACACTTGTGTCATATCACGATATTACGATATACAAAATTTAAGGCGATATCTAGCCTCATATGTCGATGTCGATTTAATATCGATATATTGCCCAGCCCTGCTTTAAATGTGAATTCCTCTATATAAGGTGGACTTATATTTTGCATTTCTGTGTAGATATGTTCATTTGACAGCACTGCCATTGAGACACAATACCAGCTGAATCCACAGGGCCAGCTACACTTCAAGATCAAGAGATACTCATACACCCTGGATTTTTCAGGTGACGGCTACAAAGCCACTCCTAAACGAAACAATCAATCATTTTGCTTTTGATGAGGATGGCAGTTTAAATTGCCATTAACACTCAGTGTACACTGATTTATCATAGGAATGTGTCAAGTCAATGACAATATCGGGACTACAAGAGCAGTGAGGAGGACTGCTGACGATGGGAGACAACAGAACAGCAGGTCAGGTGACACATTTCACCAATAAACATCTTAACTAAATTGAACTGAATACACACATACGCCAAGAAGAAAGAAGAAAACTGCCGTAAACTAAGTCAAATCACATCAGGTCACATGTGGTCGCTACTTCACATGTCCCTTACAGCCCATATGCAGACACCAGACCGTGATGTAATTGTTGATGTAAATCTGATGTAATTGGGTGCCTGTATAGCTCAGTTGGTAGAGCGGGCGCCCATATATAGAGGTTTACTCCTCGACGCAGCGGGCCTGGGTTCGACTCCGACCTGCAGCCCTTTGCTGCATGTCATTCCTCCCTCTCTCTCCCCTTTCATGTCTTCAGCTTTCCTGTCAAAATAAAGGCTGAAAATGCCCAGAAAAATAATCTTTAAAAAAAAAAAAAAGAATCTGATGTAATTAAACGGATTTGACCCACACATTGCAGGTAGAAAATTAACATATAGGCGACTGGAAGGGTTGTAGCCATAGTTGATTGTAACCACAGTGCAGGCTGTATTTTCACGTTTTTGTACCTGAACTAATGTTCTCTCTTTGTAACACTAGGGAGCTGCAGATTCTCTGATAATTCAGTGTTTGTTCATCGCCACATCATGCGAACCTCTGACATCTCTTTTTTATACATTTAAGAAATATGCTATTGATTATAGTCTATATGTGATACGAATTTGCCCATTGAGCAGTATATCAGCATAATTCCCAGCTCAAAGTAAAATGCAACGAGCTGATTCATTGCGCTGGGCAGCTGAGTGGACATAGACACATGGCTCAGAAGGAATGGAAGAAGAAAAGTTTTGCGAGGTAATGCAAAAACATATTGCGAGGGAACACAAAATATTGCGAGAGAACGCAAAAGTAGAAAGTAGTCCACTGAAAAAATCTTGTGGTGACCCTTCCGGGCTCCGTAAACAGTTTATGTATGCCATTATAAATGTTTTCAACTTAAATTATTCTGTTTTGCAGTCCGGGCACACTGCCACGATGGCAGTTTCAAGATATTGGTGGAATTTGGAAAGATTTTTCGAGAGTAAGAAGCATATCCAGTCAGGACGTCGAGCTAAAGTACCAACAGAACCCGTCAGGAACCATAATGTTTACGACCAAGAAATTTAGCTACGAGCTAAACTTCTCAGGTGAGCTGGAAACACAGCAGTTTTGTAGTTTTGTTTTATTTCCCACTTACAGTATAACATGGTAATGATACAATAATGAATAATTCTGTATATCAGAAGTCCAGATTTACTTTTAATCTGTCATTTGCAGCCATGACTCAGAGGAACCTGTCCACGAACACCACCAGATCAGTGCGACGACTTAACCAATGACTGCGGGACGACAACACATTTGGAGGTTGGAGGTTAACTTAATGTTGACCCTCCGTTACCTCACTGCCTGCCTCAGGTTGTTTCTCATATATTGGAATGATTCAGTACTGTTCATCACAAGCTGCCTGTCTTTGCTGATTGGATGACACAACAAAACATGGCATGAGACATTTAACAGAAGGTGTGAGGGATTATCTATATTTATTAATTCTTTTAGGTTTACCTTTTTACAGGATACCTCTCTTGTTTTGAAGTGTGTTTTCCTGTACCATTGCTTTCCATGATTTGGCTTGGGTTAGGTTATAGTTAGGCATCATAAAGATAACTGTTCGGTGGTAAAGTTGGGTTGAGGTTAAACTGCGCCAATTTTACATTGCTTAGTCTGTTGTATAAAGCCTTTTGTGGCTCCAGACTCTGTGTGTGTGTGTGTGTGTGTGTGTGTGTGTGTGTGTTTTTTGATTCTGACAATCTCTTGGCCAGCCACGAGTTTCATTGCTCTCTCCCTAGGTTGTGCGGCTTCCCGTGAATTTCATAAATTAGAGCTTTTATCCAATCAGATTTCTCCTCTGTGCTGTCTCTCCAGGTAAAAAGTCTACTCTGAGTCCTTCAGAATTTCGAGAGCATCCCTCGGCTGTTGAAACAAATGTCAAAACTCAAATTTCGAGTATGCCTGTTGGTCGTATTCTTTGACAGGCCAGAGCCTTCTAGCTGGCCAGCCCATGGATATATTAAGAGAACCAGCCACTTAATGGACCTTTTTCACAGCAGACATTTTGACTTGTCATAGTAGGAAAAGCACAGCTGAAATTGATAACCTTAACGAAGGCTCAATTCCATCAAGTGTCCCAGTAAGCTATTTCAGTGAGTCAACATGCACAATACCAGGGCCTCTCCTAGGTGGAATGCAGCCATCATTAATGGATTTGAATACACCTGTGCTTTTCCTACTATGACATGTCAACATGTCAGCCGTGAAAAAGGTCTATACATCCATGGCCAGCCACCTATGTCGGCATTTTTCGGACCAATTAGTATACGGTGGCTGAGAAGCAAAACTACCTAGCATCACATAACCATAGCAGTAACGCTAGTTCAAGTTCGTTTCAAGTTTTAGATGTAAAGTTAATGAAGGAAAGGTGGATGTACTTTTTGTTAAAACGATGAGCAGCTTTTGGTAAGTTTAGTAAAATTATTTTACTAGCTATTACTACTTGCTTTAGCTAGATAGTTGCTGCTGGTGTTAGTGGCCGCTGTGCCCTTGTGTGTGCATGGTGGCATGTGTGTTGTTGAGCCCCAGCAGCTTGGCTGGAATTTGTGGGGAAGCCTGTTGATCGCTGATTGTGTTATTTGTTTTTGATTGCTTTGTGGTCGTCGTATGAGTAGATGTGACGGTTGTTGTGGGTTTGTTTTTTGTTTCTTTGGTAATTACATTAATTTTAACAATATGTGATGCAGCATCCTGCCATACTGCGCAAAAGTGATGGCTTCAGTCACCGTGTTTTCATGTCAAGGCTACATTAATTGCTACTACCATAATGCACCCAAATCTCCGACCAAACTGTCAGCTGTCAGGTTGCATTGTGGGTAATGTTGTCACCAGGTTTTTTGACAAAAACTAGGTATGTGTGGAATAAAAGACAGTATCTCTGGTTTTAATACTTTTGATACCCTCTTGATTTAAACTGTCCATAAGTCCAACAGTGTTGAAGGACAGAAATGCTAAATTAGTGAAGTACTCTTAAGTAAAGGGAGGAACAAAAATCCATCATTAATTGATGGGGAAACAGACTTCGACACCTCTTAACCTAAAACCAAATGGATGTTTACCAATGTCTTATATAACCCTGTCTCTTTTTGTGCATCTTAACATGTTCATGATTTATGAATGCTGCCCTGTAATCACAGCACTTTAATATATTTACTTTGGCAAGATACCTCTTTTAACCTTAAAACCAAAATGAACTTTGATGTTTCATACAACACTGCCTACTAATTGTACATGGAAATCTTAAAATGTTCTTTAATACTGCCATGTCTTTATTTTTTTATTAAAGTTACATACAATCCGCTGTCTGATGTGGTGTTTTAAAGCCATCACAAAAAAACCGACCACCCTTTGAGACTATTAGATTGTGTACTTTCCTTTATACGTACAGATTTTTCATTGAACACCTCAAGAGACCAGCACCTCAACACATAAAACAAGGGCCACACACTACACACATATTGAAAGCAGTGGTATACAAACAATCTTGTAGAAGAATAAGCTTTAATTTTCTGCTTTGAGGTTCTGCCAGGAGATGAGACAGACGCTTGACAGATCACATCCACTTTGTGATTAAATTAAAATTGCCGATCTACACATGATAAAGCTCCAATCACAGAAACATTTGTAGTCTTATGGGGAAAATATGGGGAAGTGCGCAGAACCAGAGGATTCAAATTCACAAGCAAGTAACAACTGCCATGCGGCTGGAGAGAGCTCACCCTGTAAAGTTGGCATTATTACACAAAAACTAAAGTCATCTGATAACAGACATTACACTTCAGCATAACGACAATCATCGTCTGCAGAAACAGTGTCCAAGGTGCATCTAAAAACCCTAACATGGTGTAATTTTCTTCAAAACTGTAATATTTAGAATGAGGACACATGTGCAGCTGTTTAGAAAATCTGACACACCTACATAATTATTGTAGGTCGGTGGAGATGAAGGTAAGGACACATCAACGGCTGCTTGAGCCAATCGATAAGCACCCTTAACAACCAATAAGGATTATTGCACACAACTCATCTAAGGCCTCTTAACCATTATCAGAAGGACATAAAAATGCCAAGGCCCTTACAGAGCAATCCATCTTTAAATAACTTTATATTTACACTTCATAACAATATGTCACCAGCACAGCTCCTCAGACAGCTGAAAAGTGGTGAAATCAAAATATATAGTGATAATCTCCATCATTGTACAAATTGGTCAACAGAAATGGTGCACTGCAGAATTGAGATTGAGACTCTTAAAAACTTCATCGGAGCAAATCCAGCTGGATGTGTGGGGAAAAAAAAAAAAAAAAAGTCACTGGAATCATTAGGAATCATTAGTAGAAAAGATGCTAAAAATCTGTTGTGGTCAAGTTCAGTAACATGCAGCAAAGCAAGTAATTTGAGAAGCAAATGCCAGACAGCTGATTTTAAAAAAGGAAAATATTAATACTTGAGTAACCGATGAGTGCTGATCCTACATGTGTACGTACATGTAAGGTCGCAATAGCCTAAGCAGTGCATATGGTCCTTGATCAGCGCCTTTAGCATGAGCATCTTGTTAAAAAGGACACTGCTGTAATAGCTTCTCCACACATCCTATTCCACTATAAGACACAAATCATTCATACTGCATTTACAGAAATTGATACAATTTTTTTTTGTTACCAAAGGAGGTGAAATGGTCGTCGACAAACTTTGACCAGACAAAACTAACCCTTCCCTTTTCAACATGCTCGCTTAGATGTTAAATTAGGCAACGAAAAAAAAAGGAAGCTTTGCAGCCTTGGAACCTGATGATAAAAGAATGAGTCCAAAGGGTAAACAAAAAAAATCAGGTTTCATCAGGTTTCTGGTGCTGCAATGAAACAATTACAGTTGTCTGGAGACAGACTGCAGTGGGGCTACTTGATCTTCCCTGTCTGAACTGCGACTGTTGGGCTGTCAATTTTCTACACACCCTTTCAGATCTCCACGGAGGAGCCTCCTGGATGCAGATCAGTGACTGCAGGCTTGTCAGTGCTACACATCAAGCTACCTCCCACTGGCTTTAGACGATTTGGTGTATGCGGTTTTTGTTTTTAAGACATCTCTGATCACTGTAGACATGCAGCAAATTCTAAAATAGTCTGGAGAAGCAATACAGATACAGCAGCCTAAAACTAAGCAGATGTGAAGCTACTTTTTCCTTCTTTTACTGCCCATTTTAAAAAGAGGTAATTCTGATGCAACTTGTTCAGGAAGTGAAATCCACTCAATCACTCATGAAATGAACTCAAAACCTTCCCAAATAAACAGAGTTGGAATTAATATCAACCCACAACATTTAGACTCCCAAGAATGTCAAGTACAAAATAGTAGGAAACCCCCAGCATTGAAAGAACACAGCATAGAAGAAGTAGTTCCCACCCAACCTTCTGGTCAAGTAGAAACGAATATTCAGATGCAGGTTAATTTTCCGGCTGAATGTGAGAGAGTCAGAATTCATACCAGGTCAGATTAAAAACACAGACGGCAACGTCCTTAAAAGGATTTGAAATCTTCCCATTCAAATCAGTGTCTTGTTCTGTGAGAATTCACGGCTCTTCTGTCCAAAGATATTAAAGGAATATACTAAACCTGGCATCTTTATTTTTTATTTTTTTTATTTACGTTTAGCCGAATAAGTCTTTCAGATCATTGTTGACAGATGAACTATGTTTAATTCCACTTTGGTTCAGGCTAGGGGCAGCAGCAGGTTGAGAAAAGTTCTGCGGGCTGAAAAAAGGGTTTGCTTGCATCCCAAACCCGCTGGGCACTCCTCCCATACCTACTGGTGCACCCTGCATCGGAGTCTGAGCGTTCTGGGCTGAACCAAACTGATTGAGCCAAGGGGTGTTGGTGCCAGGTGTAGCCTTTGGACCCATTTGGTTGAGGGTGACTTTGGGCTGGCTGGGTGTGAAAAGACTGTCCAAGGCTGATAAGTTGGGGGCTTTATTTGTCTGCCCAACAGGTCCTTGATTCTGCGTGAGGGCTCCAAAGTTTGGGGTGCTGGTGGTGGTGGCCATGCCGCCGTAGAGAGCGGGGCCGGAGGGCCGCATGCCCATGCCCATGCCTATGCCCATGCCTCCTGTCTGAAAGCCCATGGGTGGGTTAAAGCCGTTGGAGACCGGGGCACCCATGGAGCCCGCCATGGGGCCGGAGGAGGGGAAGGCAGGGATGGTGGTGCCCTGCGCTGGGGCTGGTCGTGCTGTGTTGGCCAAGGACAGGCTGTTCAGAGATGTCATGCTGTTGAGCAGGCTGCTTGTCAGATCCTTAGTCTGCAACGTAAAATTGGAGTAAAATGTATCATCACAAGCAATAAGTGTTGTAATCAAGCACACAAGACGTTTTCAGGCATTACCTTTGTGTTGTTGGTGTTGGCTGGTTGGATACTCTGTGGTGCTAATGGCTGCTGGTTCCTCAGTTTGGCTGCCTGCTCCTGCTCCTTAGCCAATCGCTGTTTCTCCTCCAGAGTCAGAGACATCTAGGGAGGTGCAAAGGAAGAGAGACCATGAACAAATTGCTGATGCTTAACAGACAAACAGGTGAAGATTTGTGTAAATGGGGTATGACATTGATTCCATACTCTATTAGGCTGTGGAGCTGTTGCTGCAGATCCATTCTCTTTCCCGTTAACCCCTGTGCTGCCAAAGATATCATCAATCTGAAAGCAAATTAACTAAATGAAATCCCCGCAGCACAGAAACGTAAAACATAACATTTCAAGGCTTTTTTTAGGCAAAATATTTCTGGCACAATAAGTACACCCATGTACTCTGTTACTTGGTTGCCATAGAATCAACCTCCCACCTGGTTGCCACTGCTAGGTGGGCTCTTGGTCTGCTCGGATTGGTTCCCTGGGTTTGAGATGTTTATACTCCTGTTAGAAGACACGCAATTAACAAAATCAGAAAGCAGAAAGGCCTGGTTAGTTCTACCATTATCATATTTATGTAGCCAGTATCACATGCTAATTGCTTTCTAAGACAGATCCAATTACCCTAGATGTTTTTGCAAATTTGTATAAAACCAATTTCATATTTAATCAGAGAGAATAAAAGGATATAGTACAGGGTGATTTAAAAGTGTGACAGACACCTCTGCTGCTCCTGCATGATGTGCAGCTGCTCCAACTTGGTCTTGTGTTCATTCTCCATGCGACTCAGCATGTCCCGTATAACCACCATGAACGAGTTAAACTGAAACATGGAATATAACAGATAAGATTATATAAAAGCATTAAATAGAATTAAGCAGATGATAAAAAAAAATGTGCTAACCACAAAATAAAGATTACAAAAATAAGATGTGTTTTTCATAGATTTGCAGGTGAGCGAAATGTAAAGGTATGCATGTGTGTATGGCTGTGTAGTACCTGGTTAAGGTTGAGGTTGTTGTCTATACTAAGAGACACAAGGTGGGGCAAACTCTTGGTGGCAAGGTGCTCTTTAGGGATGCCCAATTTTTTGTGGCTGAAGGTGCACTTATAGATTCCTAAAGCGAGAAGTGGGAAAGTCAAATAACCAATCGTTAAGTGTTTTAATCACATGAGTAGGAAGTGGAGCGTGTCGAGATTCTGTACCTAGAACGCCCATGAGTACTGCTGGTTCTCTGGAGGGGATCTGTTGTAGGAAGGGCAGGATCTCATCAATGACATACCACTTGTCGAGATACTCCAAAATTTTCCCTAGACACACCAAAGAGTTCACTCGTACCTACACAGTAACAGAGGAAGAGACAGAGTCTTAGACAAGGACAAGGGCAAAAGTTGTGACACCTACCAGGCATAACTACAGACACATTTAATTTATGCATAGGCAGATAGTCTGAAAGGCACAAGCTGAGAGCATGAAATGAAGACGATGGAGACTCACAGCAAGGGAAGAGGTCTGTAGGCAGGCTGATTTGATTCGAGGGATGAGGGAGTTCTTCATGGACGGGTAGTCAATCAGGTTGGCAAACGTCGGGATGATGTTCAGGCACAGCTCCTGCTCGGGCCACAGATTAGATGTTATGAACTCTGACATTTCGATGATGCCGGGGCATATTCATTCTTACTGTGCTCTCAAAGCAGCAATGAAAAGAGAACAAAGAGTACAAGGTTTCCAAGTGGAATGCTAACAATATACACCAATGTAAAGTAAATCACTACTCGCGCAATGCGTGTTGCTTTTGATACTACCTGTTAGAAGTACAAAGCAACCAGAAATCTCAAACAGGCCAAAAATATAACTGCTTCACTCGTGAATTATTGGATGATGATAATGACGGCCGCTAATTTTGCCACCATCGGCAGTTGATCTGGTGCTCACTTTTCTGGTTAACAACTGACTGTGTTAAGTTAATCTCAACAACACCTTAAATAGTAAGCAGCCCCATTTCCCCCTCCTGTACCTGGATCTGAACAGAAGGGGCTTCCAGAGCTCTGTAGACCATAGGCAGCACGCTGTTCTTAATGTCCTCCGAGGGTGTCTTGGTCAACAGTAGGTCCATCTTCTGCAGGAATATCAGCAGGATCTACACAGCACAGGGACCCAGTTAGGAAAACAAGAGTCAAAGGTTCTGTGCTATTTTCTACATACATTGTGAAGTAGTAAGTGGAAGTTAACAGAGACAGTGCTTTCAGTGGCTTTAGTTTAGCGTTTAGTACGACAGACAACAATGCACAAAGTAGCTCATGTGACTGGAGCAAATTCACAGCAGAGACCACTCACCATATTACTAGCCTGTAGATGCATGAAAAGGAAAATACAGAGAAAGACAAGTCTTGGTAAAGTGACAGACCAAACCCATACAGAGCATGCTCTTTAGTCGGTTATATTTAAACTGATTAATGTCGCTTTCAAATATCAAACACACAAAATGCCAAAAGGGAGAAAATCTCATGCAAAGATTGCATCACTAGCTTGCCAACACAGGCTTAGACTACAATAGTAATGTTGAGGGCTGCTAGACATGTGCATAAGCATACTGTATGTGAGTTCTGTTTCTGTGTCTGTCCACCTGAACGGGCTCTTGCTGCTTGAAAACAGGCGTGAGTTCAGGCATGATGAGACGAATATACTCCTCCTTGGTGCACTCCTCTGCGATCAGCAGCACGTTGGGGAGCACAAAGGGAACCATGTCCGGGTTGACAAACTCAGAGGTCAGCGCCGGCAAGATTCGATACACCACCACTCTCTGAGAGAAAGGACAGACAGAATGGATTCCAGAAGCCAGGAAGGAGTATTAATACTGTATAGCCCCTTTCCGACCGGAGGGATTTTTGCAGTTCCTAGAACATAACATTCCTATAACCCTTTTTTTCTCGTGTTCTGACTGGACCAATTTGGGGATTTTTAAGTTCCTCTGGCCACAGTTCCTGTAACTCTTTCAGCTCCTACTTCAGGGCAGGGTCTTTTCCCTTTTTAGATGGCTGTATTATAACAACAAAAGGTCAGTTCCTATGGCCACTTGGCCAGTGTAAATGCAAATGGGAAAAGCGGTTTTGGGGGAGAGTAGTTAGTAGAACTGTTTAGAAATGGACTGTTCCTATAACTACGTTCCTGTAACTACTTGGTCAGAAAGAGGCTTATGTTCATGATGAGTTTATTAGAGAGCACGTAGTCCCGCTTTGCCAGACCTTCCTCCACAGCGCTGCGGGGGAGGTTCTGGCTAGTCCACACAGCATTCCGGGATGGGAGAAAAACGTGATCTGGTTTATTGGCATTTCTTTAAACCAATCACAATCGTCATGGGTGGCGCTAAGCACCGAGCAGAGCCCCGGTGCCGCTGCAAAATAGCCTCGGGAAGGAACTTGTTTTGGTGGAACGTGTACATTCAAAAGTTGTGCAACACAAAACTCAGATTGGACAGATTTACCCTGCAGAGATCTGAAGAGCAGTTAACCATAGTCCTCATAAATCGACCAAAGTTTAAAATTCCAACAGAGAGAAAGTGGAATGTAACAGACATCTGGCCTAAAAACAGTGAAATCTGGTGGAATTTCCGGCAGCAACGGAGCAATCCCGGAAGTGGAACGTCGTGGATATAGACCAGAGAGCATGTAACAAGCTAGAAAATAAAAAATGACTGAGACAGAATGAGAAAAAAAGAATACAAAACAGGAACTACAATAACAGGAACCTATTGTTTAAAAAAAATATTTCTAAAAAAACAGACAAGAAAAACAGAGCGTTTCCTATACCAAATGTACAAAACATTACCTTTGGTAGTTTGGGCAGGACTTTAGGGAGGCCTTTGTAGAACTGGGACTTCTGTAGGTTATCCCTCTGGAAGAGGGAGTCAAAGTACTGCAGGGTCACAGCACCCACGTCATCAAAAAATGGGATCTGAATTTTACACAAACACAGAAAGAAAATGTTTCCCTTTTTAAAGAAAAAGTCATTAGATATTACCCACATAAGCACATACTATGAAAATATGCGATCATTTGTCTCTTCAATCATGCATGTCGTGACAATACAAACCTTGGTCATCTGGTCTGCATCTGGTCGGACGTTGGGTGTGACGCTGAGCAGCATTTTGACATGCTCCCGAACCTCCTCTGGGATCTTGTTCAACACTGCTGGACTTATGCTGCTCAGCTATAATTGAAAAGACATAGAAATAATGGAGAAGAGAAGAATAAAACCAGTGTTTGATTGGTAATAGGAACACTCTTGAGATATTCTTAAAATACAAGTCATGCAGCAGACAATTAAAAAATGGGCTGTAGCTCAAGTCCACATTAGCTTGGGGCAGCTGGTCCTGGAGTGTGTCCAGTCACACTAATCAGGATTATTTCAAACGTGTTTCCGGTTTAACATTTTAACCAAATCTGGACAAGACATGCGGCTGCACTTTGGGCTGGACAATGACACAAATCTTCAGAGAGATAAACATGAGAAAAGTAAGCATGTTTGGAAATAAAATAATTGGCCCTGCATTGTAGCAGCAAGTACAATTCCTTCAATTCCATTTTTTTTCATGAAAGATGTATGATCTTTTGTCTATCCAGTCATTGGTCATGCTCTCACGTATGGCACACCTCCACCCACCTGGTCCAGTTGCCTGCTGAAGCTCTTAAATATGTCATGCTTGTTGACTTTGAAAACAGGCTTGCCCTCATTGAAGACGGCATGCATGACCACGCCCAGCGAGTACATGTCAGAGGCGGAGTCACAGCTGACGGACAGGATGTACTCAGGGGCCAGGTACTCAGGGTTGGGGAGGCAGAGTGGCGGGAGGTTGGGCTCCCACTCTTTACATGTGTACTTAAGCTGAAGAGGATGAGAGAACATTATATTTATTTTGTATTTTGCATCTTGAAGGCAGTAAGCTTGGGAGTAAGACGGACTGTACTGAAGGAGCAAAAGTCTTGCAAAAAACCTCGGCATCTGAGGGGTTAGTAGAGGAGATGCTGAAGTCAAATCCCATAATCTTCCAGGCTCCACTCTTGTTGAGGATGATGTTCTCTGGACACAAGTTGCCGTGGACCATTTTCACCCCACTGTGGAGAAAGGACAAACCCTCCGAGATCTAAAAGGATATAAAAATGAAAATATCCGTTTTGGTATAAAAGGGTGAAGAATGTTTCTGTAATGAATACAGGTTTAGTACACGGTTGCTATGGCAAACATTGCAGACATTTTCTAGTTCTATCAACAATGATTTCCCTTCAGTAACTTATATAAGCTGTGGAAAAGGCAAGAAAACAGAAATTAAGATCAATGTGGGTGAATGTGAGAAACAAATGCTGAGGCCTCATATCATTGGCACTACACCGTGTTGGAGCAGCATCCTAACACTAAAAGGTTGGGCATGAAATCGAGCTGGTTCAACTGGCTAGGAAGAATTAGCATAAGAATGCATATTGGAATTGCAGATGTAGATGGTACTAAAACCTGCCAGACAACCAAGATTTAGAGTGCTCATTCAAAAATGTTTCAGTATACATCTGAAAGGTGGACAGTGTGTGTACAGAGGTTGGAAAAATAGAAATATAGCTAATACTTGGCAATTTATCAATAATAAAAATCAATTCTTAGCTGCAGCCCTACATTGAGCAAGCTAACCCGTCTGACCTCTCACCTGTAGTAAGCCATACTTGGTCTCCACATCGTAGAGTTTGTACTCCTTAATGTCGTTGGGCATGGGGCTGGGCAGGTTCTCCCACTGGCCCAACACGTTGGACAGACTGGCAAACACAGGCTCTGTACAAAACGCCAAGCAGTCTCTGAGGGCCAAATACAGAAATAACATCAGTATCATTTGAAACAACTGCTTTTTAACTGTTCAGTGATTCTTCAACAGACAGACAAATGGCAACGTGAGCAAGGGCAAAAACAGAGACCGAGAATTATTCTGAATTTAGAAAGCTGCGTTGGGTGAAAGTTTAAGAAAGACAAAGTGGTAAAAAGAAAATAAGCACAAGACAGCCTCAACCTTATCCTGCCCTCAGGGGCCATACAAAATTCATGGGCCAGTCTAAAGAGTCCTTTGATCATGACAAGCTTCTGCTCACATATGCACACACAGATCAAGACAAATATCCCTCTAATGTCCAGCCCCTATTTCAGGTGTGTGTGTGTGTGTGTGTGTGTGTGTGTGTTTGTGTTTGTTTTTCTATATTCGTGGGGTCCAAAAACCGGGGACTACAGTATACTTGTGGGCCCAAAATGCTGGACCCCACAAGGTTAAAGGGCTGTTTGAGGGTTAAGACTTGGTTTTAGGATTATGGATAGAATTAGGTTATGGTTAGGGTGAGGGTAAGGGTTAAGGTTAGGCATTTAGTTGTGCTGGTTAAGGTTAGGGTAAGGGGCTAGGGAATGCATTATGTCAATGATGGGTCCCCACAAAGACAGTGAAACAAACATTTTGTGTGTGTGTGTGTGTGTGTGTGTGTGTGTGTGTGTGTGTGTGTGTGTGTGTGTGTGTGTGTGTGTGTGTGTGAGAATCACCGTGACTCTTCAAGAGGATGCTGCACAGTCAGGAGACGTGGGTGGCGCAGTCTGGTCAGTTGCTGCACCCCTTTTTTCAGCGAATCAACAATTTGGTCCTTCTCAAATTTCTGATACTTATCAACCATCTTTTTATCAAACACAAACACTGCCACTTCCTGGAG
Source organism: Sander lucioperca (assembly GCF_008315115.2). Classification (NCBI taxonomy): domain Eukaryota; kingdom Metazoa; phylum Chordata; class Actinopteri; order Perciformes; family Percidae; genus Sander; species Sander lucioperca. Next base: position 8,253,306 of record NC_050192.1, on the reverse strand, counting down.
GGTCAAGGACAAACAACAAGGCACTGGAATTAGATTAATCAAGTCCTCAATTGACTTCAACAACAGTACAAGCAAAGTCAGTAGTTTATCCATTAAAATCTAAATGTTGATCAATTGGAGCTGGTCTGGTCAGGGGGAGGATATTTACACACGCACCTGTTTGGTGGACTTCTTAGTGCCATTGTAGATTCTCCAGCACAAACCAGGACCCCCGCTGGCAATATGTCGTCCAACTTCAAACTCCCGTGTCACTGGGTTGCCCATGACAGCACTGGTGACATCCGCCGTCACCTTGGTGACAGTGCTTTTTAACTTATTCAGCATAGACTCCATGTTCAAGCCTTAACGTGGCAGCTAAAGTGAGAGAGGTGGATGACAGACCACCCAGGACAGGTCAGCAGTCAAAGAAAAGTACGTTTTAACTAAGAGGTATAGACCAGTCAGTCACATGTCAAAACAACAACAGTCTTTGCAAATCACTGAAAGTGGCAGCTGTAGCCTCACCTGTTCTAGCAAAGCAAAAGCCTTCACAATCCATTAGACATGCATTCTAATGCACCTGCTTGAAAGTGTGCACCTCAAAGTGCCCACCAGCATCCTGCCTGTGCTAGCTGAGGAGAATAAGCACCATGATAGCCCAAGATGTCCCCAAAAATATAAAATGACGAGTGAAGAATGAAGAGAGCCACACCACATTAGGGCTCTCTTTCAAAATACTTCAGAGTGACTTGAAAACATGTGAGGCAACCGGAAGTCAGACAAAAGAACATGACTGACAGTTACAGTATATAGCCAAATTATTTCTACATGAACAGTTTCGTAAGGGTTTTATCTGTCTTAAGTGGGCTTCCAGTTCTTTGATGTTTATTTTCACAAGGCTGAATAAGCTTGTCTATACAGTAAATTGAGATGCACACAGCATAGTATGCATAATTCATTCCTCACAGATTTCCGCATTAAAAATAAGTAGCCGTATTAAATAGATCAAAGCACACTGAATCTTTATAAAAATGTGAAGGCCCTTGCCAATACACACCTTGGCTAATTCTGTTAATGAGAATCCCTGCGTGTAGAGTGTAATGCCAACTGATGTAACACTATGAACAGCCAAAGGAACAGCCACATAAATATGAAATGATCTATCCAATTAGCATGGCTCAATCGGATGATGTCAGCTTTGTCAATGTTTATGTCAGTGTGTCAATCTTTCTCACTCCCAGTCAGATCAACTTGACTAACTCAAAACAATATAGCTTCCTTTGAAGTGTGCTGAGAAAGATTGCAGGATTTCTGGCCTGACATACACAACTGTAAGGGAATCATAACATTGCGGCATAGTGTCAGACAGAGACTGTCTGAGCCAAAAAATGCATGACGGAACCAATATATGCCAGACGCAAATTTATGGCCATAAGGCCTAATTATTAAATACTATTTTATGAAATATTTTCACTAGCATTAAGCTGTTTACATCGTTTATCTGCAACAGGTTCGAAGGATGCATTTGCCAGAGTAACTAACGATATTGTTGTAACGTTACGATAGCAATCTTATTTACTTTACACGAACTGACATCTGTCAACATTATAACGTTAAGCTAGGTAGTGGCCAGACGAACAGAAATAAACTGGAAGCAGCGTTTGGACACATCACCAAAACCAGCTAGCTAGCCGTCAGGATACCACACAGTTTATTAACACCAGCTTAATAACATGGCTATGATCTGACAAACTATTCGTGTAAAGCTCATTTTCGCGTTGGGTTGAAACATGAAATGGTATATTTGCTGCTTAGCATGATTGTCATGTTTGATTGAGAAATAGCTTTATGTTAGCTAAGTTAATTGCCTTGTTTAGCCTGTACGCACACATCAAAACCAGCACACTGTGACACTATCGTTAGCGGTTTACAGCTAACGTTACCTTTTACAAACCTTCTGTTAACCCTCCATCTAGCTATGGAGCTCAAGACGGCTGACATCATCGTTGCAATCTGTTGGCTACCGTGACAGACTTTTTATACACAAACAGATCACGGTAGCTAGCTACCTTCCCAAGCTAACTAGCTAGCCAACAATGCGCAAGTAGACAGTGACGTTACTGTCATTACATTCATAGACCGTTTGTTTTAATTCAAAACTGTCACTCCAACACCTTCCACCTAGCTACATACCTTGATGTGAAGAGGGCTCTTAGTTTTTTTTCTTCTTGTTATAAGTAGACTCTCAGCTGGACCGCTGTCAGTAATGGCTGAGAAACACAGCCCCCATGTCTTCCAGTGGCATACGAAATGAGGTAGCTAGCTAGTGTGCTAGTGAACGAACCACGAACCACCCTACTTCCGGGTTGTCAGGTGCATCAACGTCATCGAGGTTGTTTTTTTTAATGACTTTTGCAGCCACTCCTGTTAATTCATTTAATTTTATGATAAATGTCATGATCCTGCTTGGTAAATTTCAGATACACAAATTTGTCCAGTCATCCGCCCACCCCCCGGAGTTTTTTTGATAGTTTTATCAATGTCTCTGGAACATGTTTAAAATAAAGTGTATCTACCACACTATATTATAACCAAATAATTGGTGATGTATCTAGTATATCATTTTAAAATGTTGTCTGTTTTTTAATTTTATGTTTTACTTGTCTTCATCTCCTCTGTTTATTTGAGACTTCTACACAAACACATCATACCAGATCACAGATTGTTGTACAAAGAACTAATTGTGCACTAATGTGTGTTATCATAAGGCTATCTGTCCCTGTTACAAATAGCAGCTATATTGCAAAAGCACTAATTATACTTTCCACACAGTGTAGTTTCCAAAGAAATTGGCCCTGCGTGGTGTACCTGATTTTAATAGCTATTAACCTGTATTAAGACCCTATAATACACAGATTGGGCCATAAATATTGACAGCAGTATAAGTGTCTGTTGACAGTACACGAACATCTCCATTTTTTCAATACACAATTCAAAATGTGTGACCCTATCTTAATACAACTAGACACTAACCCCAACAACTATGTATGTGTGTGTATATATATAATATGGCATATATATATATATATATGTGTGTATATATATATATGTGTATATGTATATGTGTACATGTGTGTGTATATTATATATATATATATATATATATACATACATACACACACACATACATACATAGTGTCATTAGTGTGTGTGTGTGTGTGTGTCATATGTTAGCAGACCCCATACAACCACATGTCAAGGATCGCTGGACTCCAGTAGTACACATGCACTAAAATAGATCACAGCAAAGTCTTGTTTGAGAGAACATCAATGAAACCTTTATTAGACATTTCAGCATCATATCATAAAGTGCAATCTAACATGATTTCAGTGTATGTAAAGAACAAAAGATGCTGACTTAAATGAGATTTGACTGTAAATTACTTTTACATGGCCATGGCTTCACAAAGTAAAATAATACAATCCAACTGAGGCATCATGCTTAACCAAAGATTAAATTAGTAGCCTAAAACAATATTAATTTATTATTTAGCACATCTTTCGTAAAAGGAATCATGTCCATTATTCAAGTAAAATCCTAAAAAGTTACAATTAAGACATTTGACAGAGATATGGCACTAAAAACAAGCTTAAAACCCCTGAAAATTAAAAATAATTATATTAACCTGAGCTATGGTTAGCCTAATACATTAGTGTACCCTTACTGCTTTCATTTCATATTAGTCTTAATTTTACAAATCAGAGAAAAATATGTCATCTCTAACAGAATAAAGTTAGAATTCAACTTTATTCAGCTACATTAGTGTTGCGTTTACAAGTATTTTTCCTTAACCATACTAGAGTATGCTTCAGTAAAACTGAAAACAAAAAGGCTGCCATAATATTGTTGTTCTTTGTTTGACATGTAGAAATATTAATGCCTGATCAAAGCTCACAGCATTACTTCTGCAAACCGCACTTCCATTACCAAAGCTCAAATCACCCTAACTTAAACAGATCTTAATGATAACACATACGTTTATCCAAATACAGTATCAATACCTGGACCAAGAAGTACATCAATTAGTGCACAAGCGGTTTACGAATTGCAGCCTCAAAACAGCTGACTAAATGGCTGATCAAACTCGAGAGTTTCAGTAATCCCTTTTACTTTGCATATACTGTATTCTACAGCACTGCTAGGACAATCTAGTGCACAAAAGCAATTGCCCTTTTTAAACATTATTCATCTATTTAACATCAAATCAATGTCATTAATGTAAAATTAAAATATGTGTCCTCACTTTACACAAAATGCCAACCGCTACCAACAGCTGAAGCCACCACGGCTCACAGTCTACACACGTTTAGGCACCTGATATCATAGATGAATTGCTATTTCATTGTTAATAAACTAGTGCAAAACCATTCAAACCTATGACTTGGACAGAGTTATATCTCAAAATGCTTCATCAAAATTAAACGTCGATCAGATAGACAATGCATCCAGTGCTACAGGGCTGTAACAAGGCCGACTTAATAGTATATCTACAAATAAAACCTCAACTATTGTAGGCCTCTTGTGACTTAAAGGAATTGTAAGCCATGCTATCATGCTGTATTGTTAAATTTGACCCATGAAGTGCATTAAGTTATCATTCTTCCGTGTAAGCGCTGTACCACTGCAAACTAGCTTTTCAGTGGTACAATAACCCTTCAGTTGTATGTTTCAGAAGGTGCTGGATAAATGCTGGAGGAAGACCACGGGGTGATGTTTTTCAAACTCTTTGAGCAGGCTCCTCCTCTCCTTGACAGGTATGGTTTTGCTGGAGGAAATGTCATGAAGAAGCTGTTTGAGGCTCTCCAGGGTGGTAGCCTCTCGCTGATCCTCGTACTCCTGTGGCGTCACCTGCTGGCAGAAGGTGAACGCTGCAACACACAGAGGGGAATAGGACATTCGTTTTTGACTGGAGCATTAATGCACAGTGGACATACAAAACATTTTCTGTATATGTATGTTATTTCATATGATGGGGAAATATGTAATGCCAGCCAATGTGTGCATATTTAGTTGTAGTTGACTTACTGGCAATTGAGTCAGGGTCTTTTCCCTGCTGCATAGTCCTCAGTGTTCTCCTCACAGCTTCAATAAGGGACATAGGAGTCTGTATTCATTACAGTAAAAAAAGAGTCAAAGGATTTTAAACAAATGTTAAATCAAATGGGTTTTTTTGTTGCTATACTGACAAAGTAGCAACTTAATAAAACTTGATTCAATTACATTTTCTACAAAGAAGTTCAGGTGGTGTGAAACTTTTCCGCCGTCTATAAAATAGCATCTAAGTGACACCTGAATTAAAAAAATAAAGTGTACCTTGAAGAGCTCAGCGCATTTGTCCATGAAAAACAGCACCAGGGTTTCACTTTGGGATCGAGTCAGTTCATGATTCTGGACAATTGCTCTCTGAAAAGTACGGCTGACCAAGGCCCTGTTATCAATCTGAAAGGAAACACACCAGAAAGTCTAACATAAGTGACCATTGATCCAACCTTCAATATAACTCTACAAAATAAAGCTTGTTTGAATCTAAAAAAAAAAGCAGTTGAACAATCTACAGCATGGGCTGTGAACACCAAAGCTGGTTTGGCGAAAAAGGACCTGTTTTTGAAGACGGCAAGCATCTGGGCGAGCTGCTGTGGCCATAAAGGCCAGTAGTCTCCTGAGTTCATCTCTCACACTTGTCTCCAGCAGTCGAAAACACAACTGAGATGCTTTGATGGCGTCCTGCAACTTCCCTTCATCTGGAAAACAAAAACAAAATGTGGTCAAGACATGGATTACAAGCCACAGAGGCACTGTGACTTATGGCTTTACATGTACACACACATATCATCTAATGTCTACTGTGCCAGAATGGGTTGTCAAATCTCGCTCTAAATTCAAACCACATTAAACCACAAAATTCCCATTAAACCTTATTAAGTCTCACCCAGCAAATTCAGAATTGCAGCATGTATGTCAAGGTGGCGTCCTGAGAGCAGTGGAGCTTTTTCCTGTCCACTGTAGTACTTGGCAATGGTGTCAAAGAGCAGTCTCTTTTGGCTTGCCATCTGCTCTGCCTGGTCATCTTCTGAAAAGGCATTGCCACCTTGTTGGCTGAGCTGTTCCCCTGCAACCACGATCAGCTGGTCGGGAAAGAGCTCCAAGCAGTCTGCTGCTGCCGACAGCCACCCATCCAACCTAAAAAATAAAAAATAAAAAAAAAAATAAAAAAGGGTGATGAAACAGAACATGTTTCTTTACTGTCACTGTAGGGGAGGTGAAATACAAGGACAAACTGTTGTTGCTATCAAAACTACAAAAGGTTACTAATCAGAAGTAACCTTCTCTGTTAATTTTTGAAAATGCAGAGGAACAGGATAAGTTTACATAATTCTAGTTGTATGTCCAATATGCAAAAAAAGCTTGAAGTATTAATCTGAGGACTGACTGGGGCAGATTTAGGGTGTTGGGCAGCTCTCTCTCCAGACATGTGTTAGAGATAACCAGGTCCTGGGTAGCCAGAGGAGCTCTGCAGGCACGGAGCTGAACCCTGGCAGGAGAGGTCAGGATGCAGTCCAGCATTGGCAGCTCTACTATCTGCAGCAGCTGCAGCAGTGTCTGCTGCTTCCAAACCTCAGCCACCACTAGGGAAGGAGGAAAGAGTAAAAAATAATGTTTGAGAGAAAAATATCTGAGTCCACAATAAACTCACGACTCAAGTCATGGACTTGCAAATACTGACTCAAATAAGAGCTCAGTCTTACCAGTTTTGGACAGAAAGGCAGAAGTAGTGGGGGTAGCGTTTAAAGCTGGAGACAAGGTTGGTCGCAGGTTGATGGTCCTCAGCAGCCTCTCAACCCTCCTGTCTGATGGTCCAACAGCAAGAGGATTAGAGATCGTCCTCAGTTCATTCAGCCTCCTGAAACAACAATGGTGATTAATCACTCATTAGATGTTATCTAGAGATATATGCCAATATCAATATTATATCACATTTAGTTATGCTTCTCCATGTCTGCTGTGCATCTGAGTGATACATTTCAATGCCGTGTTCTTCTATACTGAATAAAATGAGTCAGTTAGGGATTTAAAGTAAAACCAACCTGGAGCTCTTCTTCCGCTTAATGCCCTGTTCCTCTGGTTGCATGTTTTCTGTGTCACTATGGCAATCGGACTCCTTCATGGCAGAATTGGCTAACGCTTTATATTCCAGGAAACGGTAAAGGCTGCAGGTGCTGTCCTCAAAGGTCACTTCTTTGTCTCTGCAAAACAGCTTGGTACCCACTGGTTCGAACACCTTGGCCTCCATCAGAGCCTGGCAGAGTCGAGCAGCTTTGAGGCGAGACACTTCACTTGTGCAAAACACCACATTCTGCATCAAATAACTGAGGACTGCATCCACAGCGTCTGAGCCTGTGAAACATTCGGCGTGAACGCGTAGATGCCTTCTACAGCGACGCACCTCCACCTGGGTTTGCAGGGCCTGGATGATGTTGTGCCACAGCTGGGTGGCACCGAAGGGCCCCGAGAAACCTATTAGGAGATATAGGGTTAAAGGAAAAGTGGTCAAAACAAGTTAAATCCCAGAGCCATTTACATGTCTTAAAAAACAGATTTATACAATTTCCTAATAAACATGTTTCGTCTAAAATTAAAAGGGGACCATGAAGCGCAAATACTGCATGGTGGAAAATAAGACCTCTAACAACTACAGATGTTCCGGTATCGGGAAGTACTGGGGTTTATGCACCGACCGATCCGATACCACGTAATAAAGCCCTAAAGAAAATCTACGTTAAAGTAGTTTATTTGTGTTCTAACTGACTGTCAAACTGGATAATAAAATAAAGTTCTGTGGCATTCATTGTTTGTGTTTGTTCATGTTTCACAATGAGTTTAACCTGAGCCAGACCGACAACAAAGATAGAAATAATATCACATCCATACAGGGATAGTAGTATACAGTTGTTAAAACATAATAAAATATATGACACACTGGTATCGGATCAGTACTCGGTATCGGCAGATACGCAAGTTCAGGTATCAGAATCGGTATCGGGAAGCAAAAAATGGTATCGGGCCATCTCTACTAACAACTTGTGACAGGGAAAACAGTGAAAAAGTCTTATCACATATATTTATTTGAGATTATGCTTATTCTACTGTATGTTAAAAAATAACAGTTAATGTTAAAAGTGTAGTTTATTAGAGCTGCAAAGATTAATCGATTAGTTGTCAACTTTTAAATTAATCGCCAACTATTTTGATAAATCGATTAGTCGGTTTGAGTAATTTTTTTAAGACAAAAGTAAAAATTCTTTGATTCCAGCTTGTTAAATGTGAATATTTCCTAGTTTGTTCTCTCCTCTGTGACAGTAAACTGAATATATTTGAGTTGTGGACAAAACAAGACATTTGAGGACGTCATCTTAAGTGTTTGGGAAACACTGATCCACATTTTTCACCATTTTCTGACGTTTTATAGACCAAACGAGTAATCGAGAAAATAATCAACAGATTAATCGACTATGAAAATAATCGTTAGTTGCAGCCCTATAGTTTATTCATCATTTTACTGGACACCAGTAATGAAATATAACTATGCAACGTCACAGTAAGATTTCCTCAATGTATGTGCAAAGTTCAGGTACTTGTACATTCCTTGAGTATAACCATGTCTACTACTTTACTTTACACTTCTATTCCACTGAATTTAAAAAAACGTTAATACTGCTTATTCCTGCTTAATGTTGTCTTGTTGCATCATCATATTTTTGTCTATTATCACTAACGTCATTATTTTCTAATGTAACGTGGATTTAATCTAGGTTTAACCGCAAGTTGCTGCTTGCATCCTACTTCAATAACTGTGTTTTATCTTTACCTTTCCTCGTTTTGTTCTTTTACTTTTAGGGAGTCGTAACGTAACAGTTAGTTAAAAATAGCTCCACGTCGACCAACAACAGTCAAAAGCTGATTACACATCAATGCAGCCGTAATAACAATTCCATATTACACTTTCCCTGAGGTAAACCAGACGTTTAAATCTTTACTGGCAAAAGATAACGTGCTGTGACGTTTTTAATGCAGGACTTTTTGCTTGCAATCTGTGAATGCTAGACGCCAGCGCCTTAGCCTTTACTTATACATCTGTGCTTTGATGGTGTGCTTGCAATTATACCAAGGGGAGACACGCTAACTTTAAACTTATTTAGCGGTAATACTCATATCTTACCGTGCTGTATATTTTCACGAAAACTCCTCGTTTGGCTGTTCAACCTTCTAAAACGCGGAGTCAAATCAACCGCCATCACGAGCAGCCCGTGTGACGTAAACACCTTCTCCTTCTTCTACTTCTTCTTTTGGGTTTTACCTTACGGCAGTTGGCATCCTATGCGTTGCATTACTGCCTCCTACTGGTATACTATTGTTTCATTTCATTGTCATTTTCTAAGTAGTCCGGTGCTTTTCAAAAATGTAAATATATGTTTCCTTCCATTTACGGAAACCCCACTTTCAAGGACATCTTTGAACCTGACTTCCACCGGTCCTAAATAGTATTACTACGTTAGTAATGTAGGCTAATCCTGCTAACATGAGCCCTCTTTCTTGATTGTATTTCCTGCATGAAATCAGGACTCCACCGCCTCCTTTTCCTCACACAGACTGCAGTGCCCAGTTGGTGTTTTCCAAGTATAAACCATGGATGTATTAAGAGATATATATTATAAACCTTCTTCTTCTTCATCATCATCATCATCATCATCATCATCATCATCATCATCATCATCATCATCATCTTCTTCTTCTTCTTCTTCTTCTTCTTCTTCTATACATTGTAACAGTTTACAGATCATCTAAGTAGGTTATTTGTTGGCATGCATGCGTCTTATTTAATTCAAAACCAACAAAATAAATTCAGGCAAATTATTGTATGATAAATCTCATGTGGAATGATCTATGTAAAAAAGGCAGCTGTGTGTGTGTGTGTGTGTGTGTGTGTGTGTGTGTGTGTGTGTGTGTGTGTGTGTGTGTGTGTGTGTGTGCGCGCGCGCGCGCGCGCGTGTGTGTGTGTGGATGCAACCTTAAGAGCTCAAACTTTTCGATTTCTAGCCTTTTTGTAAATTGTGCAAACGTGTGTGTGTGTGTGTGTGTGTGTGTGTGTGTGTGTGTGTCTCATAATATAATGACTCATGAGAGCCTGACTCAGTGTTTTAATAAAAGAGGCGTTTCAAATGAATGTGTCACAAGACACAACAGAAAAGGAAATAAATTACAGTCAAAAGTCATCTCCTTTTCTAATAATAGTATCATCCAGTTCCTTCTATAATGCCATGTCGCGCCTCTTTTGTGCTTGTTTTTTCTAATAGCTTATAGGCTACTTTAAGGATGCCGTCACTTCATTCAGTCACTGGAAAATTCCACACCATTCTTCTTTTTCCAGAAAAGGGTTAGGCTATACATCGTTATGCTTCAAAACTATTAAAGATCTTTCACTTCTTTAGCGACCGCACAATTATTAGTAAGTTGAGAAGAAAAATAATGCGACCACTGTGTGTAGCTGCAGTATAGGGGCGGGGCTTCACTTCTCTCAGTCAGCATGTCTTCTAGGGGCTACCAGTTATTCAGTTAACACCAAATAAATCGTGAGAACCCAACAAAATTACATCTCATCAACTTTGCAAATCTTTTTAAAGTACATGCTAAGTAGGCCAACTTGAATCAATGCCTGTTAGGGCTAAGAAGCTACAAATAATTAGAATACCCACTCAGATATGGCATATGAAGGAAGTCAAATTATTTTTTACAAAATAAAAATCTAGCCTAATATGACAAAGTTTACTACATGTCTAATTGCAACACGTTATTTTTTTTTTTCTTCTTTTGAGTCAATCGGAATGTAGTTTTACATTTACACTAAAAAGTAAGTATTAAAGTATAAAAGTATTTTTCCTGTTTCCTGTTTGTTGTTGATGACTACTATACCCTTGAATTTATTATTGTTAATATGAGCTTGCTTGTATGGAGGAAATATTTATTCATAATTCAATTTGAAAGTCCAAAGAGAAATTGAAAGTCCAAAGAGAAAACGAAGCGAGATCAAATTAAAAATATTATATTTTTTTTAAATTTTCTATTGATCAAATTAAAAATATTAGTATTTTTTTTAAATTTTCCATTTGGCTTTTCCATTTGGATTTAATATTTGGCTTTTGAATTTCAATTTAACATTGGCTTTTAATTTGGATTTAATATTTGGCTTTTCGATTTCAATTTAGCATTGGCTTTTCATTTGGATTTAATATTTGGCTTTTGAATTTACATTTAACATTGGCTTTTCATTTGGACTTGACACATGTCAATGTAAATGAGGAGGCGTGGCCCAAAGGCTGGTGGGAGGGTCCGAAACGAAAGGGGTGCAGAGGCACCTTATGAACAGCAGGGGGAGCTGACTGCTGGGGAGCACACTGTTGAGGAGCATCTGTCTGCAGCTTGGCCACCAGGCTGGCTTATCCTCTTATTTCACATGATAGAAACTGATGATGTAGGCTAAACACAAACCACATTTCATGCAACAACAGTGAAGTTTTCATGTAGATATTATAATTGGGCCTGTGTTAGTGAGGACTAGGACTGTATTTAACGCTGATTCTGGTTTCCAACTTCGCCCCAGGTGTGTCTGTTTAAAACACGGACGGAGACAACTTCTCTCTTTTGATGTTTTATTTAATTAAGCAACAGTACAAACATGGGTGTGGGTAGCTCTGCTACGTGTGTTTGTGTGTTGTCAGATCTCGAGGACACACACACACACAGACACACACACACACACACACAATCTCAACCAGGTAGTCATCGTCCGAACTGCGACCTCTCCTTTTTCTTTCTCTCACTTTTTTCTCCGGGTGGTGCGTGTCCGCGCTATTCTCCGACACGTACTCACAACAATCACTCCTGATTGACGGCCTTTTGTACAGCCCGTGTAGGCTACTTTTTCGTTCATTTGATTTCCGATTTTGAAACGATATCCAAATTTGAAAAAATGGGTCATTTTAAACCTTGTTAATATTGATGACAATGTGTTCAAACGTAAAACAAGCCATTTTTCAGAAAATAAACTTGTCCATGATTCTATTGAGAGACTTCCAGCTGACAGCGGTGTCTGAGCATCACTGGCCGGCCAGCAGGGAGGCGATCCCGGCCGCCACCAAGAAGCTGGCTGTCCCGTCAGACTGAAGCTTCTGACAACATCGGAGAAAATGTGCAGTTGGGCATCAATGTTTGTAAAACTGCCCATATTCAAACTCTACACAGTTAATTGCTCGCATAAAAAAGTCTCAATAGTGAATTTAGTGGTGAAATAGCAGACAAAAATTGTAAAAAGTTTCCAGTTGTTTGCTGCTGCTGCTACAGCAAACTCCCGATCTAGATTATAGAATAGATTGCTTTTTTATAATTTCCATCTGCTATTTCACACACGTTTTCCATTGTTGTTAATGAACCCTGGCTGCAAACCAAATTTCCCCTGTGGGACAATAAAGATAACCTTGAACCTTGATGATGAATGGGGAGCAACAGCTTGTAAATGAGACCACCTCTGTTGGATATAGCAAGATATAATTAAAAAAAGGCAAAGAAAAATGTCCAATAAGATCACCAGGTGGCTCTTTGTGTATTTAGGGAAACAGACCAACCTGTAATATAAGGTAATGCGTTACATCATAAACCCCTTTTCAGACATGTACTTCACTCCATCAATGTACTGGTAATTTAATATGTTGGTGCCAGAAAATGAAACAGAATTACAATGACTTTGTGACATTATTTTTTTTGGTATTAATGGTAGTAACAACCTATAAGGGATTGTCCCACCATAGCACAGTGGTCCTCAAACTTTTTCACATCAAGGACCCCTAAACTGACACAAATTAGACCACGGACCCCCATCTGATAAGATGTTGTCCCAGCGTCCCCTACCTCATAGAATATTTGCTTTTAGATGTTTTATTACAGAAAGTTAATGAAACTCATGAGAAAATCCATTACATCTGTCATTGTGTTGCTTATGGATGAAATTATAGTGAAAATAAATGATTCCCCTATTTGTTGGAGACCCCCTGGAACACCTTCAAGGACCCCTGGGTGTCCCCGGACCCCACTTTGAGTATCACTGCCATAGCACATAATTTGCATATAACTCAATTCATTGTCCAATAAAATATATTGTCTATAATCAATGGATCTATTTTCTCTCCAAGGGTGAGCCATGTCCTCCTCAGCCTGCCAGTGGACTCTGCACCCATTTGCCGTTAGAAGTCTATTGGTGTTGTGTTTTCTAGGCCTTTTTTTCATGTACAACAAGACTGACATCAAGTTCCCCAATTTTGGCATTTACATGGAGAAAGGCTGTCAGTTCTGTCCTACAGTCTTGTGTGCGGCGAGAGCGCAGACCCAGGACTCACAACCAAACTGTTCCACAGAGCTGCACATACAACCACATCACAATGACCGCCAGAAGATCCAGCAGGCAGCAGCAGTGGACGCTGAGCCTGACACTATTGTATTGATCTGGATGTGGCCATTTGGCGCCAGATATGATCTCAGCTGCAATACTTTCCATATCACAAGATGCCACTTGACAGATGACAAGACACTTTACCATAAAGCCCACGGGGTTCTCTTCCACCACAGGGACATTCATGGAAATCTAGGAGACTTTCCGAAAGAGCCCCATCCTCATTTTCAGAAATAGGTATGGTCAAATATGGAGTCACCTGCAAACTCCGCTCCAATCCCTAAACATAATGACTTATTCAACTTGACATGCAATTATCGCCTCAATTCAAATATCCCAGTGCCTTATGGGTATCTGGTGCCAGTGACATCTGAAGATGAGACATTCAAACTGCCAGCAAAGGAAAAGTTGGTGTGTTGAATTGTGAGTAATTGGAACATGCAGTACGAGAGAGTTAAGTTTACAATGAACTGAAGAAACACATCAAGATTCATTTTTATGGAAATGCCTTTGGCCGACATATAAGCGACCAATATTCAAAGATAGTTTCTAGTTGTAAATTCTACCTCTCCTTTGAGAACTCTGTCTACAAGGACTATATCACAGAGAAGTTATACCTGCCAATGATGAAGGAAAGTGTACCAATAGTTCTGGGCCCTTCAAGACAAAATTATGAGGACCATATCCCAGCTGATTCTTTCATTCATGTCAATGACTTTTCTACTGCAAAGGAGCTAGCAGAGAAGCTACTTTACCTTGACCAAAATAATTCATTAATTATTACAGAGTACATTAGATACTTTAACTGGATAGGTAGGTTTAAAGTTAAATTGTCTTGGTTTGGAAAAGAACATACTTGCAAAACTTGTAGTTACTTACAAAACCACAGAGAGTACCAAGCTTTTCATGATCTTAACAAATGGTACTGGGGTTAAGATGTTGTAGTAGCCTTGGATTGGAGAAGTACACAGTAGGTCAGTAGTAGGCTGTACAGTGTGTTTGTATATTAAGTGCTTTGGGGCCCTTCTGTAACTAATTTTGGGATACAATGGTTCTGGAGAAAGCTACAAGCAGCAATATCACAGGCCAAGCAATCGGGCCAAACAGGCACATTTTGAACAGGCACTGTACTAGCAGCTTTAAATAAAGAATTTAATTTCTCATAAACTGTCACTTATTTGATATCAGAAATTTCAACTCAATGGTCAATATTTGATTGGAAATGAATGCCATTTATTCATGTGATTGTATATAAATAATAATAATAATAATAATAATAATATTATAAATTAAAATTGACATTATTAATTATATTTTAACTAATGCTGAAAGCCAGGTTTGTTTCTATTGACAGAAATATACATCATTAGGCAGGTTCTCTTCCAGCATGAATTCTCTTTTAAATAGATTCCCATGGTTCCCTCGCCCATTCTGCAAGTTCTGACCATGGATGTATTAAGAGACCAATAAAGAACAAAAAGAACAATAAATTCAATCTGCAGAAACAATATTGTACCAGTTTTTTTCCTTTATTTTATTTATTGTTTTGTAACAAAATGTCATGTTTTGTAAGGAATTTTAAGAAGAACTACATTTGTCAAAGCTTACTGTGAACACAATTGACCTCCATGAGCAAAAGTCTGGCAGGAATATTTTTTAAAATGGCCTTTTTATTATTTTATATAAATTAAACTAAACCGTAAACCCGCAATAGGATGCACTCTGATATCTCAGAAGAATCATTTAAACACATGTAAATATTGTGACGTGAAATAAAAGAAACGATTATGATTAAGATATGAGCAGCACGTTGGTTTGTATCCACAAAGAAGCATCTTAATGCATCCATCTAGTGGCCGCCGGTAACAGCTCAAAGTCTCCATCTTCCCCCATAATATTACATTTCATGTGGCTGACGCTTTTGTCCAAAGCGACTTCCGACAAGTGTATTCAACCATGAAGGTACAAACAGCAACAGCAAGAATCACATAGAAGTAGCTTCAAATAAGCTATACCACGTAAATGCAACATGTAGTGCAAATTATTGTTATAACCAGTCATTTACTTTCAGCTGTCCTGATAATAAGTCTTAACCCGAAAAATTTACTTTGGGGGGATTTACTTCAAATGCGGGGTAACTCCATGGAGTGAGTCCCGTGGATGTAGCCTATTAAGTGAACCTGAGTCCCTATTACAATAACATACACTTCTGTAAACACACTGAGGTCACATCCGTAAACAAGACGACCCACGTGAAGAAAAGCAGAGCGTACCATTTCTACCAAGAGGGACATAGTGAAGAATGTTATATAAATTTGCCTTAGCTAAATGTGTGCATTTAGTTTTATGTATACCAGTTTAAAACGTATACTTTAATCGAAAGACTTCTTTAATCTTTTCTTTAATCATAAACCTTGTGTTCGCCTTTAGTCGTCTGTTGATTGCCCCTATGTATCGCATGGTTTCGTCTTTTTGTCCTTAAAGCCAGCTGGGGTAACTAAAGACCTTTAAACAGAGAGCAATTTCACAGGACGACGACGACGAATCTTCTCTTCAGAGTTGAGCTATTTTTGGTATCAGTCTCCTTTTCCGGAGACTTGAATGAGGTAAAAGTCGCGTTTGTTAACACATTTTACTCTATTTGAAATTGCGAATCATTCGGCTGGTTCTGTTCGCAACTACTACGTCCATTTTGGTTTTGTTGTGGAGCGGAAACTTGAGTACAGTCGTCGAAGGTTCCAACTATCACGACAATGCCAATGTCAACGTATAGCTGCTATATAAAATTTACCATTTTCATGGTTTATATACGGCCGTTATAGCCTGGGCATTTGATCAAGTAACAAAGACTGTCATGTAAACAATGCCATAATATAAGCAGTGACGACTTTGACGGTCTACAAAATGTCTTTTGCAGTAAGGGCGTAATGCATGTTGTCTTACTGTACGTTTTGTTCGGATTCTGGCGTGGGCATATGCATAAAATATATGCTACTGCATTAAATGTTGGCTACATGAAGTTATTGTTATGGTCTGCGCTGCTCAGATCACGTGTCACCCACTTCTAACGTGTGTGTGGATATTTTTTTTTCTTTCCACGTGCACAGCAATGTAACCAAAGATTTTCCATGTAGAAATGAGGGACAGGGAGCTGCAGCCAATAACGAGACTCCCCGTGTAGTTAGCCCAGCCTCCCTGATCCTTTGCTTTGTTTACATTACACTGCAGTCGAATCTGGATCCCTGAAGATCCCTCTATCCATCGAAATGCAGTCTACAATTAACAGTATATTTCAAATCAGTCAAAACCATTCTAATTGTTGGTCTTTTTAAATCACATGTCAAATGTTTAGGTTTTATCTTTTAGCTATTATTCAGAATATTTCTTATAATGAAGCAGCAGATGACAGACCTAATCCATAATCAGTTTTCTGGACTGTACTGCTCCCATCACTCTAGATAATCTCTGAAAATTGGCCTGCTGCGTAGCTGTGACCTAGCTGTCAAGTCTAGCAGATGATGTAATGAATGAGTTGCACAGCGGGGGATACATATAAGTCACACACTCCCTACACCCACCCCCCACCCCCCACCCCTTGAGCTATCTTTAAACCAAAAGTGCAGCGAGGGAGTGTGCATTCATTTTTGGCAGGAGATAACTATGACCAGGGACAGGAACACCCAAGGGTCACCCTGTGCACTATGTCTTATACAGTGCTGGCAGATAATATTAGAAAAGCAGAGGCCTACTAAATTAAGGGTGTTACAGTAGTCAAGATACATTGTGAGGTTTTTATTTAGCCAAGTGTGGTGATTTGTTTGTTTGTTTTGATAACATGTACACAAGTTATATGGTGTAGTTTGGCTTTAGCTTGTGTTTTTCTTACAAATAGTACCTTTCTTTCTTATGCTATGTGTTTTTTTTATTTGTGTGGCAGACAGACAACATATAAACCGGTGTAACAGGATCGTTCTGCCGGTTGAGAAGCCCTCTGTTGTCCCATGTTGCCCTGGAGACACAATTGATCTCAGACAGGCCTGGACACAGTGTCCCTTTTGTCCTCAAGGAATACAAGCTTTTGTTTAAACCTAGTTATGGAAAAGGGTTCCGTTTGTGTCCTGACTTTGGATAGTGTTGTAGACGTCTGTGGCAGTAAACACTTAACTCAGGGACACTGAATCATCAGGTGTTTTTCCAAAGAATTACATAATGTACTATTATCGAGTTTAACAAGAAGTTGATACAAAAGGCAGCTATCTCTGTTTCCATGGAGACTGGCCCGCAATCTGTTTTTTATTGAGTGTGACTCGTGTTTTTGTTACAATCTGTTAACTACCCTGGCAACAGCAACTATTGCATGCACGCTATTGAATGCTCTCTCGCTCACTGACAGCCACACACTCTTTCTCCCTCTAATGGTGCTGACACACCAGGGAGACAGTCGGCCATTGGCCAAAGTTGGGCCGACGATGAGTGCCCATCGCCCTAGTTTTTTGCGGTGTGTCCCCAAGCTGCAACCTCTGGTGCCTAAAAATGAAGCCAATGCAGAAGTGCAACAAATTGTAGTTCATCAAGTGGCCACATGAGGCTGACTCCCATGTTAAAATGCCCAACTTTACAGTAACTTTACCGCTGTACTTTTTTGGTTTGTATAGATAATTTCCCCATTCTTGACAACTACATATTTTTTCATAACTCACCCAGTTAAATTATATTCAAGCTTAAAGTTCTGCATGATTAAGGACGTGCCGCTTTGAGTGACAGGTGGGCTGCTGTCTTTCAGTAGGCAAGCGTAGGATTCATTCAGCCCGCCTCAGCTCCATCCACGCTCCACCTCTTTGCCCATTTTTGGATAAGCTGTTGTCCGGCACTGCCAACATGGTGACTGCCAGAGCCATTGGGAGCTGCCCACTTTGAGCTTCATTTTAGCTTTTCAGAAACTATACTTCATACAGCCAGTTTGTCCCGCATCGTCGACCCTCATTGGAATTTTTTCTGCAGAGCGTATCAGTGTCAGTGAGAGGAATCACTCTTGATTGGCTGTTCAGCTTAAGCGATTTAGTGCACAAAAACAAAAACGGAAGTGAGTAAAGCAAGCAAAGGCCTAAAGTTGAGAGAGCACACACATTCATTTTCATCTTATATGATCAATCCAATACACGATAGGGCTGTCAAAATAAGCCAAAAAGGACGTTTCCTATTCCTATAAATATTCCTGTATTATACTGACGAATATTCCTTCTTAAAAAAACACAAGTTCAAACTAATTTATTTTTGCACATTATTTCCATTAAAAAGGGGAAATGTACAACGAGATGCATAACTACTTGTACAGGTATATTTATTTCAACATAAACATGTCTTTTAAAAGATTGACATACCTACACACTGAAATAAACTAATAAAATAGTGCACTATACCGTAAAACTTAGAGACCGTAGACCTCTCTCCCTCATTCTCTGCACCGTGGTTGGCGCTAGACTGAGACCCTAGCAAGCAAGCTAGCTAGCTAACCAGCTGGCCGACCAACCGGTAAATTATTACAATTTAACAACTTAATGTTTAAACCAACCATGGAACATTTTGTTTTTCTCAGTAAATGCCATGAAAAGACCAAAACCACCATGCGTTAGTCTGTCTCTGTGCATCTGTGCTCTGTCTTTGGCTCTCAGCCTCAAGCCTATTTTTTCAGAGCAGCTTCCACTCAAAGGAGGAATGATTACCTTTCACTTAAAATTCTAAACCTGTTCCTGTGTTTCTTTTGAAGGTAGTAAGAAATCCATTAACTTGTGATGTGCTGAACACGTTCACTTGGAATAAATTTTAAGAAACCCATTCTGCTGAAGTTATAGCTAACAAGATAAGGGTTGTAACCAACTTCTCATGTGCAGCTATATCCCTAAGATGCCTCTAAATGATGAGCGACCTGCATCCACATCCAGCGGTGAGGATCAAGGCAGTGATGTGGAGTCGTTGTCGGAGCGCTGTGATAGCATGACGTCGACCAGCAACCGTGAAAGCTTCACTAGCGACTGCTCCAGCAAGCATAGCACACCTTCCTGTAAGTTTGCCACCTCACCTTTTCTGGTCTTTCCATAAGCTCAGTAGACAACCTCTGACTTTTCATGTCCATGCTGGTTTTCCTTTCTCGGGAAAGGCCTGTTAGTTGGTTTGGTTTTTGCACTGACTCAGACTGCGCTTTGACAATTAATATTTATAATTCCATTTAGTTTGTACTGATAATGTTCCAGGGCTTCCAAGGGTGTTAAAAAACATTTAGGCTTCACTACAAGCCTAAGATGGGGTAAACCAATTAAAAAACGTTATTAAGGAAAGCAATGAGATCTAACAAAGCAATTTTAAGCAGAAGCATTGTTGTAGTTTATGTTTCAGAGCCTGTATTATATCCACAATCACAGGATTTATTAACTTCACCATTCTCATCATGCAACTTCAACGGCCAATTTTATGCTCCCACATTTTTTGTTTAAGCTCATTTTCATTGTGTTCATGTGTGTTCATTCATGTTCATTTACAAAGTTCAATATTTGGTTCCCACAGCAAGCCCACCCAAAACCTTAACCCTGGATGTGGTCATGGATTCTGCCAGAGACCTGTCCAATCTCAGCCTTGCCCATGAGATGATTGTGAACGGCAACTTCTGTCTGGAGCCGAAAAGCCTGCCTCAGGACAGGTATGTTGTGAAAAGTTCTCCATTTGGTCACACCCTGATCATGTTTTGTGGCTTATCAGTGAACCTAAACGCAGTTTGTCAGCTAGGGGCTTTACAAAAACATAAAAGTGGACCTGAGCTTTGATTACAAATGTCAGGTTTTATAGTATTTATACTTGCCGTTGCTTTGTACTATTCACTAGTGATGGCGAGATGAAGCCCCATGAAACGCTGAAGCTTTCCAGCCAATTGGTTCGCAAAAAGGTTAATTTCTCGAGGCTTCATGGGCTCACAGTACCACCTGTTGGTCAAAGAATGTAAAACAGGCAGATATATTACTGATGATCTAATTTTATCTGTGAAACTGTATTTTGTGCCAGTAAAGGCTTAGAAATGGCAATGAAGAAAAAAATAAATTTCCACATAATTAATTTATATAAATATAGTGTATTTCCTGGTGGTATATAATTATTGTATAACATAACTGTATATTGAACTAATTTCCTTGAGAGGAATTTGGCTATCAAATGTGTGTAAAACCTTTGGTCATAATACAATAATGGCAGGAGGGGCAATGTTAGTATTCTAAAACTGGAAAGTGGCAGTGGTTTACCTGGGCAGAGGGCAGTGAACTTGCTTGTGTACTGTATATCATGGATGTATAATAAAACTGGTGTAGATTCGAACCACTTCCTGAACCATTCACACACAACAGCAACTATGTGTGAAATGTGTGAAACTGATATGTGAGTTTTCAAAGGAACAAGAGACGGCGGAAATCCAAAGAGATGCCATTATTTGTGCCCAACTGAAGGTGAATGACAAAAACGGTGACAAATTATTAAGAACAGCTCAGACAAACTGCATCAACAAAGAGGAACTGCAGTTTAAATAAACTAGGGACATGATGTACATTTACAGTATATAGGGGCTTCTCTACTAATACCTAAAATGTCCAGCCATTGTTACACTGCCTGTAAAGGTTATTGCTACTTCAAAGTAAAGGGCATTCTAATGACTTCAGTTAAAGACAAGGTGAATTTACTCAAATTATGTCAATAGTTTAGTCCCCATATCTAATAAAAAGAAGTACCTAATGTTTAAGCGTATTGATCAATACAATTGTAGAAATCAGATAGAGAGACAACCTTTTGATAAATATATCTTATAATAAATTTGGATCTGGATTGCATTTTATAGTAAAGAGACGAATGAGAAATGATGCGTACACCATACTTCACCGTTTCTACTGTGTTCATTGACATCTGTCTCGGTTTATCTTAAGCACAACACTGAACTGAACATGCGAGTGAAGAGGACAGACATTAGAGATCAGGGGAGCAAAGGAAAGGAGGAGAATTTATTTATTGAAGAGTGGACAGCAGCAGATAAGATTATATTTTCAATGCTCAACAAAAAGATTGATGCTGTGTTTTTTAAAAAAAAAAAATTTATTAGGAGATCTATCTCTGTTATTTAGTACCTTGTGCATCATCCCTACCAAAGCCCATTTCAGAAATGGCCATTTTCCTGACAGATTATATACTCAGCTAATCTAAATCCTCAATTTTCTTTTTTTTTTAGTTTATGGAAGATAGTTAGAGATATTGTCCACAAGGCCTTCTGGGACATCCTGGAGTCGGAGCTGAACGACGACCCACCTGAGTATGGGCAAGCCATCAGATTATTGGAGGAGATCAGAGAGGTCAGCACACACAATGTGATGTTTACAGCTTCACTGGATCTGTAGAAATGACTTTATTTCTCAGATTTGTCCATACATTTATTTGCAGCATGATCTATATAGCAGTCCTCTTACATATTAAAGATCCTTTTGTAACTGCTTCTCGATATCTCCGTCTTCTCCTTTTGTGACTGGTATATGTAGAAAAACGGCAACGATTGAGCAACATCACTTATTAATAAAGTTCTAAATCATGCTTTCTATCATTTTCCTCTTTGGACAGATATTACTGTCATTTCTTAATCCGGGTGCCAATCGAATGCGGACCCAGATTATGGAGGTGCTGGACATGGATCTGATTCGTCAGCAGGCTGAGAACAATGCTGTAGACATCCAGGGGCTTGCCTCTTACATTATCACCACCATGGGCAAGATGTGTGCACCAGCCAGAGATGAGGAAATCAAGAAGCTCCGTGAAAGCTCCGATAACAAAGTGACACTGTTCAGGTAAATACACACATGGCGTTTTAAAGCTTTTGAATTGATTATGACCAGATATTGTATTGTCAGTCTGAGAGAAAAACATGAGTTTTCCTATTTAGCTATTTTATAAGAAGCAATTCAATCACAGTGGCTTTTATTATTTATTTTTACCCTCCAGGGAGGTCTTCCGTGTGCTGGACCTGATGAAGGCAGACACAGTCAACTTTACAATCGACAATCTGAGGCCTGTGCTGCAGAGGCAGGGTGTTGAATACGAGAGGGAAAAGTTTCAGAGCATCCTGGACAAAACACCCAGTGAGTGAACGAGGACACCATTTTCTCTATAGCTTTAAATACTGTATTTTTTTTTTTTACTATTTCTGTTGCCAGATATATGGTCAGTGGAAGAAACTCATAACATTCTGTTAATTGTCAGAAAAAAGTATTACGAAACCAACTCCTCAATCTGTATTGCTGTGATAAAGGTGCTTTGGAGCACACCACCTCTTGGATCAAGTCAGCACTGGAGGAGCTGTCGACCACCATCCCCAAAGAACAGCCCAACGGTCCAGGGAAAGGACAGCGACTGGTGCCCGGGCCCTTTCAGATCCTCAACACTGCCTTTCTCAGCATCCTAACATGGGACTATGATAAGAGTCCACTGCCTGAGGTGCCGGTGTTTTGAATTTGCATATGCAACTAACAGATATGACCTTTTTTTTTGTATATCAGGTGTTAGTTGTGAAATATACATATTAAAATATTATTTTTTATTTTTTATTTTACGGGGCATTGCCATTGCCTGCTGTAATTATCTTTTGGTGGAAGCCATGATTTTGCGTAGTCTCGTTGTTAACATGAATGTGTGAGGTTACCAAATAGTGCACTTTAGAGGTGCTGGTAGGTGGATTCAGTTTTGGACAGAACCTGGCTAGCAGTTTGTGCCCGTTTCCGGTCTTTATTCTAAACTAAGCCAATCTTCTCTCAGCTCCATACTTGCGCATAGACATGACTCTAGTATTCATCTTCTCATCTAATTTAAGAAGACAAATAAGTGTATTTCCAAAAATGTCAAACTATTCTTAAGTCTCTTCTTTTGCTTCTTCTCTAGACCTGGATGACGGATGAGACACGTCTGCGAGAGATTCAGCGGCAGCTCCAGCAGTATCAGGCTGTGAACGAAGTCCTGCTCATTGTCTACAGTACAGTTGGAGGGCCTATCCAGGATCTGCCCTCCCTGTCTGACCGCATGAAGAGGATGATTAGTGTGTTGCTGGATGGGATGCATAGCCCGTCAGTTGACTTTTTTTTTTCTTTTTTTTTTTAATCCATCTTAAATCCACAATGTATTCATACATACAACTGATTATCATGGGTTATTTGCTATCTACTTCATGTGAATTAGGAGCTCAAACCAGAACTCTCCTCTCTTCTCCTCTCTGTAGGGGCTTTAACCTAGAAGAGGCACTAAAGGGTGTCAGTGCTCAGATCTGCTGTGAGATCAACAAGTCTTTAACAGAGAGGAACTACCCTGCCCTGACCCCAGCGTTGCAGGGCACCCTCACAGGCCAGATCTGCAGCATCACTCAGAAGGACAATCCCATCCGCACTCTCGTTGGTAAGATGGAGTGAGCAGGAGTGACTGTGTGCTTATTTGAGCCTTTTGCAGGACTGTAAAGATGTTTTCATATAATTTTAATTGGAAGAGGAATATGTATTGTTGTGAGTGAAATTGTCAGTGTCTAGCAGAGTACCCCAAATCATTTTTTTTACTCAGATGTGAAGGTTTGTTTGGCCTGTCATTTCCCTTTCTCTTATTCTCTTTGTGTCTGTGCAGAGGATCGTGTGCAGCACTACTTCATGGCACTCATCTGTGATCCTAAACCCCAGGTCAAACTTGAAACAGTACCAGCTGGCTTGACTGCTATCAAGCCTGAACTAGCATTGATGGGAGCAAAGTTCATCTCCCTGGTTAACTACAACAAGGCTGTCTATGGACCTTTCTACGCAGATATAATAAGAAAGCTGATGTTCAGCAGCAACCCACCAGCAGCAAACCATCCTCAGGACACCACTCAGGACTCTATCACCTCCAATTAAAACCATACTCTGGCTTGTGTAGTCAAATGAGTCTTTTATTTTGTCTACTAGACATAGCTAAAGCTAAGGAGGTATTACCATAGCTAGGCAGTACAACTGCTATCAGGCTACTGGAGTTACCTTCATCGTATTGTAAATGTAGTTTATCACTACATTTAGCAGTAAAGGCACTGCAGTGTAGGCGCTATATATTAGACCTTTAATGTGACCTGCATCCTTTGTGATAAATGCTCTAAAATATGCTCTCTTGTGAATATTTACAGCTTCAAACCAGTGTAAGTGTGATCCATTTCTGAACCTTATGGTGACCCCTACATTGTAAATTTGTTTGTAGTCAGACTGTTGTTATTGTGGAGGTAGTCCACAGGGGGAGAAGGGCAGAACCTTAGAATGTATAAAGCATACAGTAAGCTTTATGAAGCAAAAGGAATAAGCGTGTATATTTAGAAAAGTAGCATATCAGATTCCTTATGTATAACAAGTTATTTATCACTGTTAAATTCTAAGGTATATATTTTATATATTATAACTATGACCACCTTTGAACATCTTAAGGCAAAACATAAGATCGCCCCTTTCCCATTGAATTAGTCCTTTTGATTGTTCTCCCTTTAACTTTATCAGCTGGAAAACGAAATGTTCTGTGTTCTTTTTAATCCACTGATATTACTAAGTAAGGAATTTAAAAAAGGAAGAAAAAAAAAAAAAAAAAGTTTCGGATTTTGACTTCGAAACAACCTTTGTCTGCATGAGTAGCTTTGTGTTGAGGTTAAATCATTTTCAGTTTTTACTTGAGTAACTTGTCACTTGTATGTTATATACTTTACTTATCTGCCAGTTGAATACTTGTTATGTTGATTCTGTTACATTTTGAGGTACTGTAGTTACAGTATTGCTGTGTTGGCTGTTAGAACCTTTGGGGAAATGAAAGGTGCTGAACTCAAAAGTGGGCCTAATGATGCACAAAGAAAAGCAGATGCATTCTTTTACAAAGGTTTATATGAAAATGTTGGAAGTTGTTCTCTTCTCTATCACTGTTATTATAATAAAACTTCAAAAAGACTACTGACCACATCATTTTTTTTTTGAGGAAAATTTGTTAATCTTATTGTTTATTTTTAATCATCTTTTTTCAAATACTTTTATCTTAATGATTGTCTTTCGCTAGTTCAAATGCTATTCAAAATTATTACATGTGTAGAACAAAATAGAAATAAAAAGCTACATTAAACCATAATACATCAACTATTCAGAATTTTAATAAAACATTCTTTGCCTTGGACATCCCTGATTACATGCTACTATTTGAGGGAAGTTATAATCAAAATGAGAAACTGGAAAAACATTTGAGATTTAGAGCCTAGGGATAAAATAAGGACCAAATTCATTAAATTTAACTAATATCTTTAAATGGAGATACAGTGGGTGGATTTTGATTTAGACTTTATATTCAGAAAGTAGTAGTGCTTTGCAAGTCTGACCACAAGCTGATTTATTCACAGCAATATACAATTATTTATGGCTACTTATACTTGCGTTATCAGTGCATCCCTATATTGTGCTTGTGGAATAAACATGCTCTCATCTCTTCCTGTCACTAGGCAGTAATGTTACCTTAAAATGCAGTCCGAAAATCTTGCAATTCAGGAGTATCAAACAAAACTGGAAAACCTTTTGGATTACCAACGAATGTAAAATTTAGCAGACGGAAAGCATTGACGCAGTATCAGAAATTCAGAAGAAAAGAAGTGGTGTACACAACTACTTTTGGTTAAACTAACAGATTAGTAAATGGCTAAAGTAATGCGAAAAAGACGTATTAATGAGTGAACGGACTAATGTCCGGGAAGAGGAGGAGTCCATGAAAGCAGCATCAGTTTGCCCAGTTACAGAATCGTGAATGCATGACTTCACTATTCACGTGATTGAAATCTCGCCACGCAATTGGCTGCTTCACACCGGGGCAGTTGTTTTTGTTGTTGTGAATCAGGAAGCTCTCTTCTTTCAAAATTGGGCGTGTAGTACAACGTTAACAGAGAAATAAATTGCCCTCTTTTACTGATAAGCTTCTTTAAAACGTGACTTACAGCTATATACAGTTCAACAAATACCTTCCTCGGCAAAGGGCAAAGAAAAGAAGACATTTGTAAGTAACAAACCGTTAACTACTAGTGGTTACTGTCTTTGTTTTATTTTTCAGTAACGTTAGCTAGCTAGGTCAGAGTGAGTAAACTTATAGTGACAATTATTGACATAAGCAGTGTGTCAGTCTAACGTAGGTGAATGATAAGATGAAAGGTCGCGATAGTATGTCAGCATAGGTAACTTTAGCCCTGACGTGCAGTATTTATATTCACTTTCACATTCAGTGACACTGCAGAGCTGTGTAAAAGTAGCTCACTTTTGATGATACTAAAGTTACATGCTGTTCATAATAAATTAACCGATAGCCAGGTCGGTAAGCTTTCTAAACTTTGACTTTATTACTTTAGAACAAAATAATATGGAGACTGCTTAAGCTCTAAAGGTAATGGGTAAGGGATAAGGACTCTGTGAACAGCTGATAAGCTCTTGCATTTTCACTTTTAGGATCTTCCGCTTCCTCTTCTTGTATTTCTATTTGCGGCACATGAATCAGTGGTGGAAACTTAAGTACGTTACTTACATATTTCCATTACATTTCATTATACTGAAATGGCACATCCTGCATAATGAGTACATTGACTTTTGGTACTTTAAGTATATTTTGATGCTTATACTTTTGCACTTTTACCTTAGTAGCATTTTGAATGCATCACTGTTACTTGTAACAGAGTATTTATACACTGTGGTATTACGATGGTAAGAGTACTTATTTCACCACTGGTCACAAGTACACTATATAAATAATGTCTGCATACTTTGTGTATTTTGAGGCTGTTTGTCATGTAGGTCTGCAATTATTTTCATCATCATTATTATTTGTTACTGTGACAGTTGCAAATTATCTTGTGGCTGAATGGGAGAAAATCTTTGCAGCCAATTTCCAAAATCTTGTGAAAAGTCTTCCCAGAAGAGTATAGAGGCTGTTATGGATATATTACTGTACATACCATAGTTTTGGAATGAAATGTAACAATTATACATGGCTGTAATGTTTTGGTGTCCACATACTTTTGGCTATGTTGTGTGTATATCACTGAAGTTTATCAAACTTCCAGGTATCTCCTCCATTAATTTGCAGTGTACCAGGATCCTGCATGGTGGCCGTGTTGTGCAGAGATGGCGTTGGAGGAAGGGGCACGGAGCTGTCTGCTGCGCTTTCGCCACAGACTGGAGCAGGACATAAAGCCCTCCTACCTGATGGACCATATGATCAGTGATGGTGTGCTGACTGTGGATGAGGAGGAGAGAATCAGTAACAAGGTGAGTCTCTGCTCAAGCTGAGAAGGTGAAGGGGAAATTATTCATAATTTGAAACCATTGTTATTTATCATGTTTTTTTCTATGTTGCTGCTTTTTGTTCCTGATATTTTTCAAAACTGACACACGTTTGCCACCAAATATGATCAACATACAGCTTTTGTCCCAGGTTTATTCGGTTGAAAAATTGTTTTGCGTTTGCCCACTGTTATTTGAGTAATCAATTTTTATGCAATCTTGCTCTCCTTTCCTCCTCTTGGACTTTGACATTGTCCATATAGTGAGTCACCGTCCTCCTGATTCACTCCGTTTACATTTTCCCACTTTATCTTCACAATTAATGTCCAGGATTTCAGGGTTGTTCAAGACAAAACTCCTCACCTTCCTTTTCACTTGTTGCCCTTAGAGTCTTTCAGCAATTAGCTGGCTCTTTTTTTACAGAATGACAGTTGAGCAGATTATTTTTGGTTATGCTGAGGGAAGTCTATATCCTTGACGTACCACTTCCGGGATTGCTCCGGTGCCACAGGAAATTCCGCCGGATGCATGTATGTCCGTTTCCTTCCGCTTTCTTTGTGTTGGAATTTTAAACTCCGGTGGATTTATGAGGACTATGGTTAACTGCTCCTCAGTTCTCTGCAGGCTAAATCCAGACAGCTAGCTAGACTATCGGTCCAATCTGAGTTTTCTCTCGCACGACTATTTTACAGCGGCTCCGTGCGGAGCTTAGCGCCGCCCATGACAGTTGTGATTGGTTTAAAGAAATGCCAATAAACCAGAGTACGTTTTTCTCCCATCCCGGAATGCTATGTGGACTAGCCAGACCCTCCTCCGCTCTGCAGCGTGTGGATGGTCTGGCAAAGTGAGACTATGCTGAGGGACACACTGAAAGACTGAAACACACTCTTTTTATCTTCACCCCGGTCTTTGATTTTAGCACCAAGAATCCGATGTATATCTTATCTACTCTCTGTGGGTCTGACCTTTGCACCTCCTACTCCTGACTGTAACTGCGTATGTTTATTGTCTATGACTATCAATGGCTTATTTTGACTTGAGCAACATTAGAAAATGTCATGCTTTTATTGTATGACATGGTGGGTTTCATTTATTTTTATACATTGTGACTGTTAAAAAACATGCATATGCCTTTAAAAACTCGTAGATGTTTTCATTAGCTCATATGAGAATCTTCTAAATAGCAGCATGTAAAATGCATGTTATGAAGTCCACGTCTCATTTCTCTCTCTCTCTCTCTCTCTCTCTCTCTCTCTCTCTCTCTCTCTCTCTCTCTCTCTCTCTCTCTCGTGTGTGTGTGTCCAGCCCACCAGGAAGGATCAGGCTGTGGCCCTGCTGGAGCTGTTGCTTAGGAAGGACAACCGTGGCTACATCTCCTTCTACAATGCCCTGGTCAAGGAGACATACGGTGATTTGGCCAATCTGCTACATGATGACCTACCGCAGACGTTACCCGGTGCATATAAAAGCTCCTCTGATGGCTGCACATCTTATGGTGAGAAAAAGGAGCTTTGGGTGTTTTCACCAAGTGGTGAGAATGGAGGTTGTGCTGTCAGTGCTTGGGAGTCTTTGAGTGTTAATGGAAGAAACATTTATGTGCAGTGACTATCGGTTGCATGCGCTATTTGGGTCAGAATTGTTGGGTTACTACAGTAGCTCAATACAGTACATCATCTTGAAAGCTCAATATTAAATTCTTTAAAGTGTCATTTTGGCACTTGGAAGGTTGAAAACCTTAGCACTTATTGAATGTTTCTGCCCTTATTGTCCTAATGCTTTTGATTTAGGTCTTGTCTGTCAATTCCTCTCCTTTTTGTCTAACAGTCCAGACAGTGCTCAGTGAAGGTGGCGTACCACAGAGGCCCGTGGTGTTTGTGAGCCGGC
This sequence comes from Sander lucioperca, assembly GCF_008315115.2. Lineage (NCBI taxonomy): Eukaryota > Metazoa > Chordata > Actinopteri > Perciformes > Percidae > Sander > Sander lucioperca. The sequence goes on along the minus strand of NC_050192.1, from coordinate 8,223,524 downwards.
CAGAGTTTGTGAACTGCGTCAGGGAGAAACTCTACCGGCTGCAGAAAGAGCCTGGCTGGGTCACTGTCTTCGGCATGGCAGGCTCGGGAAAATCCGTCCTGGCGGCTGAGGCTGTCAGACACCATGGACTCATCGAAGGTGAATACTCTTTGACTGGCTGACACTAACTATTGGCATACATAGTGAAACTATAGAAAGAAAAAGCATTCAAATCCCGGGTCTGATTTTCATTCTCAATAATGTTACAATCTCAAACATGTTTGCCTGATTGTCAGTTTTTTTGTAGCTTTTTAGCTCTTACCTCTCTGACATGTCTTTCTCCTCCCTTTTCCTCTTCCATCTGCAGAGTGCTTTCCCGGAGGGATCCATTGGCTGTCCATTGGCCAGCTGGACAAACCAGACTTAATGGTGAAGATCCAGTCATTGTGTTTCCGTCTTGAGCAGAGCCTGGATTCCCCCTCCCTCCACCGGCCCCCCAACTCTCTGGATGAGGCCAAGGAGCGCCTGCGCTACCTCACCCTGCGCAGATATCCAAGGTTACTATATGTTTGGATAAACAGATGGATATTACTGTTGTTTAAATTTGACTGCAACACACAAGGCAAATGGGCTTGTTGATTATAAGCACAGACTAAAGCCACAGCAAAAATGTAAGCAACAAATCCAAAACAAATGGTAAAATATGGAGAACATTTAGCAGCAACATTTACTTGATACCACGCCATTATTTGATATAGACAAGTATCCACAAGCATATAAAATCATTTGCCATTGTTTTCTGCATTAGTCAAAATAAGAAGATAAATTAAAAAAGAAAAACAAACCGGACAAAAAAAATAATAATTAATAAAATAAATGAAATGTTTGGTAGCAGTAAAAAAAAAGCAAAATTTTTGCAATAAAATATCTTAAAATAAAAACGTTATAAGAAAAGGATAAAAACGTGGATGGTATTACTCAGATTTAAAAGATAGGTATATATTTATTTATTCAACCAAAGACACATATAAGTGGTGGCGGTAAATGTGGTTCTGGGAAATTTTCCAGTAGATGTCATTTGGATATATACTGTAAATGATAAAATACTGATGGACACTTGAACTGGAATAGAAACAGTATTGTTGAGGCTCTAATAACTGCAAGAAGACTAGAAGATACATTTTTCTTCCTGTTCTTATTCAACTATATCTACATGTGGTGCAAATACATTCTAAAAAAAGCTCTTATGTTTGGTAATCTGCCATAACACAGGCCACTGTAGGTGTTGTGGTAAACAATGTTTCATAGTTTTCTTGTCTCTGATTACTGGTCTGTTTCTGTTTGGGCTTCAGATCTCTGCTGATTCTAGATGATATCTGGGACAGCACAGTACTAAAGGCGTTTGATATCCACTGTCGGATTCTTTTGACCACCAGAAATAGAAGCCTCACTGACTCTGTTAGTGGTATGTGCCCTATTTTTTCTTTACTCTGGATACTACACATGTAACTTGAATAAATTAAACCTTTTGTGATTATTTTATTTACACTGGAAAAGACAGTCGAGCCTTCAAAAATGTATGTGCTGTGCTTTTATTAGAATTTGCTATTTAAATTTTATATTTCTGCTTGTCATATTGAGAGCTGCTAAACTGTGTTTCGTTGTTGTGAAACAATGACAATGAAGATCTATTTTTTTCTATTTTATTTTGTAGGTGCCAAATATGAGGTGGAAGTGGAGAGTGGTCTGGATGAAAAAAAGGGACTTGAGATTCTTGCTCTGTACACTAACACTAAACTCCACGGACTTCCTGAGGAAGCTCGCAGCATAGTCAAAGAATGCAAAGGTCTGTAAACTGAAACATTTTTATACATGCATGCAATCCTTTATTTTTTCCCCAATATAAATTACAGATATTGTTACATATACAATTTGGCATAAAGATCTAAAATATTTTAATGTTTCTCATAGGATTATACACGAAAAAAAGACCTGTTTTAATTCTGCATTTGCTCAAATGTAAATTACCCTTTAGAAATATTAGTAAGTTGTCCTCTTGCAGATTCACGTCTTGGGTTTTCTGGGGTTATTGTGCCTTTTAACACACACATTTTTCTGCTTTTCTGTGCCGCCATCTCAGGTTCCCCTCTGGTGGTGTCCCTGATCGGGGCTCTTCTCAAAGAGAAACCCAACCGTTGGCGTTACTACCTCAACCAGTTGCAGCAGAAGCAGTTCAAGCGCATAAGGAAGTCATCGTCTTACGACTACGACGCCCTGGACCAAGCCATGGATGCGAGCATTGAAGTCCTGCCTGACGAACATCGAGAGCTCTACAAGGACCTTAGCGTGTTAGAGAAGGACATCAAAGTCCCTGCAAAGGTTTGGCTACACAACAAGAGCTATGAATTGGATGTTACATTATATATTATATTTGGACAAATAATCAGGATAATCTTGCTCTAAACAAGGACACACAGGCTACAATGTTATTCCTTCTTCCAGGTGCTGTCTGTTCTGTGGGACCTGGAGCCGGAGCACGTGGAGGACATTCTCGAGGAGTTTGTCAACAAGTCTCTGCTTTTCGTGGACAGTAACAATAAACCCCACCTGTACTACCTCCATGACCTCCAGCTGGACTTCCTGGTGGAGCAGAATCGCACCCAGCTCGAGGTGAGTTTGGATGCAACCTTACAAGAGCTCAAACGTTTGGATTTTAATCTTTTTGTAAAGTGGGCAAATATATGTGTGTGTGTGTGTGTGTGTGTGTGTCTGTGTGTGTGTTTCAGAGCCTCCACAATAAGGTGGTGCATCAGTACCAGCAGCACTACAGAGATGGTCCTCCCACCTCAGGAGATGAGGAATGTCTCTACTGGATCAGATTCCTGACCCACCACATGGCCAAAGCCAACCTCTCCCAGGTAACACACACACACACCACACACACACACACACACACACACACACACACACACACACACACACACACACACACACACACACACACACACACACACACACACATTCCAAATTCCAACATCATTTTCCACATTTCTGTCATTTAAATGAACAACTAGTGATAATTGAGCTTGACAATGAACCAAATGAGTTGTAAAGTTTTTGTAGAACTGTATAGAGCTTTACCTAATGCATAACAGTGGAACACAGTTCATTTAACTGCACATAAGTACCATTTTACCTGTATTTCTAAGGGTATATAGCAATGTAAATTCAATTCAGTTTTACTTTATTGGCATGAAAGTTTCAATAACAGTGTTGCTAAAGCATCTCTCTCTCTGACTCCCTCTCTGTCTAGGAGCTCTACTCCCTCATGTTTTCTCTGGACTGGGTTAGCATCAAGGCCCAGATCATGGGCCCAGCTCACCTCATCAATGACTATGTGGAATATGGACCCATTCTGGACAAAGAGGTCAGCAGACAACATAACTGTACTATGTATGAAACAAAGCAAATTTGGTGACTTTGTGTGTTGTTGATTTTTTCCACTGTCACAAGAGAGAAAATTACAGCAGGTGAGGGTGACACCCATTCCCCTTTTATTAAAATATGAACTTTGCCCAGATATGAGTCCATCTTCAGGGAAAATGCAGGTTTAGAAGTCCATCTGTCTTTCTTGCCCTTGTCCTCTCCTTGAATTTAATCAAACTAGTACAGAGCCCGTTGAAAATGTGCCTGTTTGGAAAGGGCCGATTGCTTGGCCTGTGGTATTGCTGCTTGTAGAATTCATGAAAACCAAATTGTAGCCTACCCCAAAATTACTTACAGAAGGACCCCAAACCACTTCAATGCAACTCCCCTGTATACCCTACTAAACTTACTGATTTACCTGACAGAGAACGTTGCAGATTCAGAATGTAGGCTAATCACAAAATATCACAATGAAAATGTGGAGTAATCAGACATTAGCTTCATGGACTCATGGCAGTACGCTACCCACCTGGCCTGTTATGAGCGCTAAACAGCACATATCTGCGTTCATCAACCACCAACTCGTGTAGTATGAGAGACTCATGAGTTAATTTAAAGAGTTGGGTGAAAGATCCGAGTGAGTCACGACTCAAACAGGTTTAGTGCTCAGTCAGTGTGCATGCAGTGTGAGAGGGGGAGTGGCCAGCGGCTAGAGCAGCAAAAGACACACACACACACACACACACACACACACACACACACACACACACACACACACACACTGACAGACAGACGTTAATGCAATTTATAGATAGATAGATGTATGTCCCTCTATTGTCTTCCCCCCAGTTGTTTTTGATTATCTCATTTAAAAACACACGTTTATTGCCCTACCTTGTTTTTACTGTCCCCCGTTCCCTTTCCAATTTTCATAATTGCAAGAGGGCAGATTTGATAATTGGCAAATGGTTTTACCAGACACGAGTGGGGAAGTATTGGGCTATTATGCGTAACTCCCACACCTGTTTTACCAGGACGTTCATAGTAAAAAGGCACTGGCAACAGTAATTTAGGATTTTTATGCCAAAGTAACAATTTAATCTTGTGTCCAATGTGTAGTTTCACAGTATTTTTCAATAAATGTTTGTTATCTGTACAAGTTACAGGTATAATTAAATACGGTATAACTGAAAAGTGTGCTTTATGGATGACATGTATGATGATTTCTGAGAAGACTGAGTCATTTATGTAAAAACAATCTTTAGAAACAGATAATATTCACAAGCTAGATTTAGAATAAGGATTTTCATCATAATTTACATAACACTTTACTAAAACAATGTTTACACAACACTGAGTAAATGACTTGCATGACAAAAGGACAAGCAAAAAAAGAGTATAAGGCCAAAACCCCTTGGGGTTAGGGTGACGGTACAGCGCTGTAGAGATAGGGCTGGCAATGTGAGACTAGGGTGACGGATATGTAAACAGGGACAAACGTAATCAATACACAAAACAATGTGTTAACATCAAGAAATTATTTAAAGATTAAACTTCCTTTATGGTGCTTTGTGAAGTATAGTTGTGCAGAGTTTCTCGTCAGTGTAACATGCAGCGGACTTATTTTCTGTCCCCACAGAACAGTGAAGTGCGCAGTCAATTCCAGGAGTTTCTCTCTCTGAACGGCCACCAGCTGGAACAGCGTCCTTTCCCTGACGTGGTGCAGCTTGCTCTGTCTCAGCCACATACCTCCGAGGTCTACAGACAGGCTCTACTGCAAGCACAGGACCGGGCCAGCACGGGGAAACTCTACTTTGACTGGCTGTATGTAAATTCAATGCATCTAAAATGGAGTAATGCACTGGCACAAGATTATCTTATTCAAAGTGACTTAAGGAGATGAATGCATTCAATTGGTCTTCTGTTTGGATTTGATTTATCCAGTACAAAATAGTTCTAGTAAACTGAACAATAACCTGTATATTAGCTTTATAATCAGCCTTATTATAAATTGTACAGAAATACAATACAAAAATAGTGATCATAGGCTGTGTATCCCAGGTTGGACTGATACTGTATTTGTGGGGTTTTTTTGCACAGGAATAAGAGCAGCGTAGAGAATCTGTCCCGTCTGGTGATCCACCCCCACCAGGGCTCCATCTACTCCGCCTGCTTCTCCCACGATGGAGCCAAGATCGCCTCCAGTGGAGCCTGCAAGACACTAAAGGTATCAAAGCAGACATGTTTTTGTGTGTGTGTGCGTGCGTGCATGCGTGCAAATAGTTTCCATGGAGACCAAATACTAGGAAATATGTAGGGCGATCCACTTTTATTGCTAGATGATGTCATTAAAAGAAAATTCTGCTGCATCCACTTGAAATACACTGCCTAAAGTGTACAAGTATCTTGTATACCCATATTTATTATGTAACTGTAGGTTTGGGTATCAGATTTTATCTTTAGTATTGTTACTCTGGGCATATACATCAAAATTCCCATAGGGGGAATTGCTTCACTGCATATCAATGAAGATATGTCCAAAAGTGATAGCAAACACAGTGAACATTAGGAAGTCATTCACTCATAAATGATCCAGTTTAATAGACTTCTAGAAACATTTTTTGTAATACAGCTTCCACAGGAAAAGAGTTTGTGTTCCTAATGGGTGATACTAAACTTTTACTGAATGTACATATTGTTGTGTTACTGCTGTCATCGTACCTTTCCGCTCAGGTGTTTAAAAGCACCTCAGGTGAGAAGCTCACAGAGATCCAGGCCCATGATGACGAGGTGCTCTGCTGTGCCTTCTCCCCTGACGACCGTCTACTAGCAACCTGCTCCAGTGACAGGAAAGTCAAGGTAAGCAGATAGCTCACCCATTGTGACCAGCTTGATTTCAGCAACACACAGGCAAGTTCAATACACACCAAACGCATAAGTTTTGTTTGTCATTTTATCATAACATTTTTGACACTGTGTCTCTTACTGCAGGTGTGGAACGTGGAGCGATCCATGCTGCTGAGGGTCTTTGAGGAGGAGCATGAAGAGCAGGTCAACCACTGTCAGTTTACCAACACGACACGACGCCTCCTGCTGGCCACCTGCTCCAACGACAAGTTCTTGAATGTCAAGGTGTGTGAGTTTGTTGTTTGCCTGTCTTGTGTATCGTTTAAAGTATTTCTTGTGCTTGTTTTTCTTATTACCTTCCCTCCTTTGTGTGCTGTGTCACCTTCTTTCCAAGTATGTATTTTTTGCCATACATTACACTAAAAGAGTAAAATATATATGCCGGTGGCCCTGTGAGCTCAACGCACTTCAACTTTAGAAAACGCAAGCATCTGTGCTACTTGCAGCGTTTCTGTATTTGGTTGTATTTTTTTCTATTTGGTTGTTATCTCCTCTTGCATGGCGTTTCTGTAATTGGTTTCACTCTCGGGGCCATCGTAAAAGTAAGCTTATACTGTACAGGTAATAGAGAGAAAAGTAAGTTACTGTACTCATTTTGTTACAACAAGCAACTGTTGATCTTTCTCTGCGTCTCTCTCTCTCTCTCTCTCTCTCTCTCTCTCTCTCTCTCTCTCTCTCTCTCTCTCTCTCATATCTATCTTTATATATCTCTTTCTCACTGTATTTCTCTCTGTTTCTGCAGCTGTGGAACCTCAACAAGCCAACCTCCCAGAACACCATGTTTGGCCACTTTGAGCCAGTCAACCACTGCTGTTTCTCTCCTGATGACACCTATTTGTCCACTTCCTCCAACGACGGTACCGTCAAGGTGATTGCCATAAAACTAGATAATTGTAAAGCTGTCCTAATGATTAAGCATATTGGGTTAGTAACTAAGTATCTGTATGTATGTATGCAGCTATTTCAGATGTCGTCTGCGAATGAGTGGAAAACAATCAACGTGAGAAACATGTTTGCAGAGAGTGATGAAGAGGTCCTTGTCAAGTGCAGCACCTGGACTGCTGACGGCAAACACATCATATGTGCAGCCAGGAACGCTGCTCTGGTAAGCATTTTGAAATGTGAACATTTGTTTGAAAGGGTATATTAGAGCTGCTCGATTATGGAAAAAAAAATCACAATTATAATTATTTTGGTCAATATTGAAATCACAGTTGTTTAACACGATTACTCATTGACTTTTGGAAAGATGTTGCAATTATTGAACTTAGAAAACAGTGAAAAAGTTAAACAAATCAATAGTGAAAACACCTAGAACTGTGACATTTCCCATAATACATAATATACATAATACATTTAAAATTTATTTGTCATTCAGAACACAAGACAAAATAAAAGTTTACTTGCAAAACGTATTGTGCAAAATAATTATAATTTTCAAGATTATTATAGTTTTTTTTTTCATTAGGAGCCGTCGTTATTATGATTACAATTTCGATGAATTGCACATCCCTAGGGTATATTCATATTTTAATGATTGGAGATGCAGTCTGCTGTTTGCTGTAGTGTGCTGTTGATGTGTAGGAAGTACTGAATGTGTGATAAAAAAGGTGTGAAGGGTTTGGGTGTGGATCTTTCTCTCTCTCGTCGTACATGTCTCAGCTGTACAGATTAAAATCTAACACCACAGGGTTCACTTTGTCCTACTTGTCGTTTCATTAAAGCAGACAGCGAAGAGAGGCTGTTTGTCACTTTGTCTTCCAGAGAGTCTAAAGAATGTGTGTCCTGGTTGTAAATGTGAACAACCCCTCCCCTGCCGAGCTTTCCAAAATCAGTCTGTCTGTGTCCTCTATGTCTACATTTGTTTGTATTCTGGGAAAACAACTCAGCAGACAAGTCTGAGCTCGTTCCTTTGACTTTAAGGAGAGGGAACGCAAGACTTTAATGTTGCAAGTTTGCACAACATAACACTTTTTATTGTACAGTACAGCTCAATACACACACTCAGTATGTACGATACATACTATGTACGTAGATTCACATTGGCATGCTTGATATTATCAGCTGACTTTAACGTATATCACAGACTGGTATCAGCGTAGATAAACTGAAGTACAAAAATGCCAAAGATATGTTTGAGGACATTTAAAAACATTGTAGCCGTTACATAGTTTGTCCGCCAGGGAGCAAGTTTGTTTTATGTTATATTTGTTTAAATAATAATATCCAAATAGTTTTTAAACTCTCAAATATTCATATTGGCCTCAACAATCTAGTATTGGTCTACATAGGACTAATTATTGGTGGGTGCATAAGTAAAATGCCATTATGCGTTGATTATTTTTAAAACTGTAAAATGATTGCAGCTTTTTAAATATGCCGGCAGTGGAAAGGGTAGCCATATTGTGCCCAGACCGAGTACAGTCTGATTTGTTGTCTTTTTGTCTCTGTTTGTCAGGTGTTTGATGTGGAGACATCGGACATGTTGTTGGAGATCAGAACGAATCGTCTGAGCACGGTGCAATACTGTCACGCCTGTTCTACCAGTAACCTGCTGGCGATCGCATTCTCAAACTACGCTGTGGAGGTACAATACACACAATCGCACTATATATTTAGTGTCCTTTTTATGATCGATATGTTCAAAACATCAGTAGATCATGTTTTATAGGATATTTTTCATTTTATCATGTTATATTGTTGAAAGAATACATGTAGAAATTATTTTTATATTTATTGTTTGTTTTTATATTTCTCTTTCTGATCCATTTTCTGCATTTCTTGTGTATGAACTGTTTACTGCACTTACTGTACCAAGTATCTGTACTGTATCTAAAGTGGTGAATAAGTGGACTGTTGTCCATCTGTGTGTGTCTTCCAGCTGTGGGACTTGGAGGCCAATAAGAAGATGGCTGACTGCAGCGGGCACCTGAGCTGGGTCCAGCGTGTCCAGTTCTCTCCTGACGGCTCACAGCTGCTCTCCTGCTCCGACGACCAGACTGTCAGGGTAAGACTGACTCAGTGCATGTATTATACTGTGTCTGCATTAGACAGCTTGCACAGATATTGTCAGCGTTGCTCTAATTACCGCTTGTGAAATCAAAGCCATGCTAACACTGAACATCACAAGTTGACTAATTGCACTCTGTCCTCTCTCTGCCAGCTGTTAAGTTTCAGCGCAGGAATTATGTCGTAGCTTTTGGTGCAACAATTTTTCTTCTGAAAACAAAGTAATTACATAACATCTATATTTGTAGTTTAGGTTTTTAAGGATTACTATTATTATTAATTACAGATATTGTGTTATATCAAGGTGGTAAAAACATGTTTTTATTCAGATAAATAGTATTTTGTGTGACAAATGACAAACTATCCTAATTCTCTATTTCACCCAAATTATCATCATTATTTTGGTGACGGTATTGTACAGTAGGTCATATGCAGCACAAGTGCATTTCATTTAGGAGAAAGTATGGGTGGCTTAGGTGTCTATTACCAGTGTGTGTTTTTGTGCTGTCAGACGTAAATTCAGTTGCCAAACAAAAAAATGTATGACACAGATACTGATTTATTGCCACAGACAGGTTATTCTCAGTTTATCTTTGCAGCAAAAGGATGTCAGTCAATAGATTAATAAGCAACATCGCTGACATGTAAACTAATATGATGCAGAGGTTTTCTCACCCAAGCTCAACTCCTCTGCTTAAATACAGGTTACGAAGAAGTAATTTAGGAGAAAAGTGAATGTTGGCTGTAGCTCTTTCAGTTAAAATGTCCATTATGTTCTACTCAAGCCTGTTTCCTGTCTTGTGTTTCTTGTAGTTATGGGAGACTAACAAGGTGCACACCTCCTCAGCTGTCTGCCTAAAAAGAGACTCAGACGTTCTCTTCTACGATGAAGAAATCATCGTGTCAGCTGCAGATAACTGCAACAGACTGCAGGTGAGCCGGAGGGAAAATAAAGAAGAGGGACTGAATTAATGAATAAAAGGCGGTGGGCTGGTTGAAGCAGGAATGTGAAGCTGGAATGTTTGTTTTCTTTGAGATCGAGTGCTTACAAGTATTACTGTACTATAATGTGCCTTTATCAGGTTGTCATAGAAAACAATGTGTGTGTGTGTCAGGTGCGTGATGGCAGGACAGGATCAGTGCTGTTCCAGTCGGAGGAGAAGTCGTCCAGGATCCGGTGTACGTGTATGTGCAGACAGCCCTCTGCTGTGGCCCTGGGCCAGGAAGATGGCACTGTACAGGTAGTAAACACATTTAGACCTACAGTACATGCTGTATGTTTTTGTGTGTATGTAACACAGCAGTCAAATGGGTTTACTTAACTTCATTTCCTTCCAGCTCTGATTTTGTCATCTAACTCTGAGCAAGAAAGCGAATAGGCTTATTTTGCCCAATTTGGAAGTTATTTGTAAATCCTACATTTTGCACATCTTTCACACAGCACTTTCAACTTCAAAAAAGAATAGCTCTAATATATCCCACTAGTTCTTGTTTAACTACATTTGTGGGGTCTAAAAACCGGGAATACAGTATACTTGTGGGGTCCGGACAGCTTTGTGGGGCCAAAATGCTGGACCCCACAAGTTTAAAGGGCTGTTTGAGGGTTAAGACTTGGTTTTAGGATTAGGGTTAGAATTAGGTTATGGTTAGAGTGAGGGTAAGGGTTAAGGTTAGGCATTTAGTTGTGATGGTTAAGGTTAGGGTAAGGGGCTAGGGAATGCATTATGTCAATGATGGGTCCCCACAAAGACAGTGAGACGCACTGTGTGTGTGTGTGTGTGTGTGTGTGTGTGTGTGTGTGTGTGTGTGTGTGTGTGTGTGTGTGTGTGTGTGTGTGTGTGTGTGTGTGTGTGTGTGTGCAGATGCCATTAAGCTGTAGGAGGTGTTTTTCAGACTGTGTTGAGTCATAAGATGTGACATTAGCACTGTCACCCTTTTTATCAGTCCTGTCAGCTGTACGTCAGGTCAACTCAAAACACCTCTTTCTTCTCCCTCTCCCTCCACTCCTCGTTCTGCCTTTCCTTTTACCTACTCAACGTTCTTCACTCTTGATCTCTATTTTCATATTTTGCCATCTCTGTCACACACCTTTTTATTTTATTCCCATTTTTGTTTTGTTTTGAGTATCTTCCTCCTTTTGTTCTGCCTGTCCCCTTTGCTCGTCCGCTCTTTGTCTTGGCGATGAATTGTTGTTGGCGGGCAGAGAATGTGGTCCTAGTCTCTTTGTGGCACATGTGAGTTTTTTGCGTAAAGTGCATGTGTTTGTTGCATGTTATGCACATATTGCAACTGTTAAGGACATCCCCAAAAGTTCCCGTCCTATATTAAAACACACACACATATGCACACAGTCCCCTGATTGAAGCGGCTAGGCCAGCGTCCTACAGCAGAGAGCAACTCTAATTAATTAAAAGATCCTGCAGTCTTAATGAATACGGGGGTTAATGCTTTTAATTACAGCTCTTCTCCTGGCCCCAGAGATACAGTATAAGAGAAAGGGATTAGTGGACACGTGGACTCAAAGAAGAACAAATGATTAGTAATCTGAGTTCTTAAAACCAAGAGAGAATGAATAAAAGCATTGAAGAAAATTGAGATACTTGCAGTTGCACAAATTCCTCCCGCAAAAACTATTGATATGTTAAGATTACCTTCTGACAATCAAACAGGATTCATCCTAACCATGTACAGCATCTCATTTTGTTTGTGAAGACATATTTGTCAGTGGTTGCTCATTGCAAGGAAACTTGTTACTCCTTTCACTGTCATCGCCTTGCTGTTACCCACAACGGCACTGCAGTTCATCCACAGCTGGATCGCTATAATTTCATGGTAATGGTACCTGTAACCACTGTCAGTTTGCTACTCAACAGGACCTTATTAGCATCATCAACATACATTTTAAGTGTTTTTTAATCGTCATGGAGTCCACACAGCTTTTGCTTTTGTAGTCCCCTGAGCAAACACCAGAGGGGGCCCCGGTGTTAGCTGGAGGTATTTTTGGTGCCCATAATCACTGCAGTGGAAGGCATTCATTTACTTGTCCCTCATCGTGTAGTTATTTACAGCCAGTTTAAAAAAAAAAAAAAAAAAAATATATATATATATATGTGAATATATATATATATATATATATATATATATATATATATATATTTTCATCGACTTCATTGTCAGTTTGACATAGCAGCTTTGTTCTGCTAATGTGAAGAATATCTGACCATGAAAGATGTGCATGCAAGGACAGAAAGTAATTGTGTGTTTCTTTATGATTAAAAAAATTGTGAGTGTGTGTGTGTGTGTGTGTGTGTGTGTGTGTGTGTGTGTGTGTGTGTGTGTGTGTGTGTGTGTGTGTGTGTGTGTGTGTGTGTGTGTGTGTGTGTGTTCTGTGCCAGACAGCAGGGCTAACAGCTAGAAAGGTACTGAGGACACTTGGCTGCAGGATCCAGCGACTGTTGACCTCTTTCAGGGGGTTGATTCTGGCTGTAGGGCTATGCACAGGCAGCGTGCAGGTATGGTAGGGAAAGAGTAATATCTGTTTGTATGTTTGTCTCAGATCCTTTAAGAATCACCCAAAATAACACACACACACACACACACACGTTTACATTACATAAAGTAAGTACACTTTATGTTTGTATTTTATTTTTTCAAAATGCACCTGATGACTGTAAAGAGGCAGATTATGAACTACAGAAAGGATTCTACTGTTGTTACTGTCTCATCGTGCAGGGCCAGCTTCAACACTGACCCTCTCATTCCTTCCCCACTTTTATCAGTTTTCTGCAACCCTTCAGCAACTTGTTAACTCCCTTGGTAGTATTATTTTTTTTTTAAACAATTGTTCCTCATCTTTCCTCTTTACATTAGCCTGCTTTTATATATATATATATATATATATATTTTTGTTTTTGTTTTTTACCAAACACCCTGAGGCATTTTCCTGACTGCACCATCCCAGAAAACCTTGAGCCGTATGTTTAAAGCTCGTGGAAGTGTTCTCTCCCAGGCTTTGAAACTTGAGTCTCAGTACATGGATCTTGACAAACATGGTCGGCATGCCCCAAGGCTTGTTCTGCTCAACCCTCTCCTCTGAGATGTAAATATTTTAGTGGCTAATAAAATCCCAGGCATTACGGGACTCTCTTTTATACTTTTAAAACTGCAGGTGCTGTGCTGGACTGATCGTAATGTTGTGCTGTACTTTTTCACATGAGATTTCTGTTTTTAAATCAAGTCAAAGAATTGTTTTTGTATGACTTTCCGTAAAATATTGTTAAGATTGTTTTCAAAGTTGCAGACTCAGCAAGGACAATTTGAGTATTTTACATATCACTGGATAGATCTATCTGGAAGTTAATTAAAACAATGCAAGGCTTTGATAAGTGCTGCAAAAGATTTTATAATTACAGTTGTAATCTAATACCCATGTTTCACCTCATAATACTTTAATTAGCCTTCTTTGTACTAGTCATTAATAAGTAGAATAAATACATTTTAGTAGTAAAATAAACTTACGGAGGCTACTAGAAAGCCACAAACAGATAAGCATTATCCATGGATTGTGTTTAATATGATTCTCCTCCAAGGAATGATATAATATATAATTGCTGTTAGAGAGTAGTGAACATAGACTAAGACACAACAGCCATGCTACTGGCTCTGTGTTGTACTTAGACACAGCTTTGTCTTGCGCTAAATGCAAACAACCGCATGCTAACATGCTCACGATGACAATGCTAACAGGTTGATGGTAATGTCACACTTGTTTTGTGATAAACCAAAGTATTGGACAAAGTCAAATTTAGTTCTGATTAGATGAACAGTTAAGTGATAACCAAAGTTATGACAATTCGTCCTGTGGGTAACATGAACGCCTAGAAACAAATTTCAAGGCAATCCATCCAATAGTTGTCGAGATATTTTAGTCTGGACCAGCTGGGAGACAGGAAATCCCTAGAATCACAACACTAGCATGACTACACACTTTCTTATTTTGCTACAGAACTCCCTGGAACCCCATTAAAGACCTCTTGGAGCCTCTGGGCCGTAGTGTCACAACCATCTAGTTGACCTTAAAAGGGCATCCACAACATGTTAGATCTCACTTAGAACCAGCTTTTAATATTCTGTGAAAGATTCCCATCTCAAAAGCTAATTGTAAAAGGGTTTTTATGTAGAAGCAGCTATCCTAAGTAAGAACACATGATGACTTTTTTTTCCCTCTTCGAGCTGGGTCTTTTTGAGCTTCAAAGCTGATTTATTCTCTGACCCCCCCCCAGTAATGTCTGCAGGGCTGTCAGCCAGACCCACGGCAGCCCTCCGCACTCTTGACTGGACTGAAGGGTCACGCTCAAAGCTCACACTTTCTCCCCCACTCTACTTTCTTTTTGATGTGCTTATCAACGTCAAGCCAGCAGCAGCACTTCACCTATCTAACTCTTATTTACTCCCTCCAAAATGTGACTCTGTGTCAGGATTGATTCGTAAACTTTCTGGGGCATTTTTCCTCCCTGAGCATATTTTGGCAAACATGGCTATCATTTGAGGGTTGCATAGATATTCTAGACACCGGGTGTGGACCTTGTGTGACTTTTAGAGCTTAATGCACTGTATTCCTATTTTTTTGGCCAAGATCTATCTTAACCTTGCACACAAGTATACCCATGCCTTACAGTAGTTTTTAGCTGTGGCTCTATGGATGGCAATGTTGGTCTGACTTCGGTCCGCCACTTTGATCCACACTGAAATACAACAACAACTATTGGATGGATTGCAATGAAATTCCATACAGACATTCAGGGTCCCCAAAAGATGAAACCCACTGACTTTAGTGATCCCCTGACTTTTCCTCTAGGACTGATGAAGTTTACTTTTTTGGTCTTGTGTGAAATATCTTGAAAATAATTTGATGTATTGCCATGAAGTGTGGTACACACATCGATGTTTCCCTCAGGATGAATTGCAATAACTTTGATGATCCTACAAAACTAATGACATTCCATTCAGCCTCAGCTGTACTTTGTGTTTAGTGCTAATTAGCGAATGTTAGCATGCTAACACACTAAACTAAGATGGTGAACATGACAAACATTATATCGGCATTTTCGCATGCTGGCATCGCATTAAGCTCAGTGTAATAGTGCCTATTAAAGCCTCACAGAGCCTCTAGCGTGGCTGTAAACTCTAAATCTTGTTGCTGTTTATTTGGATACTTGTGGTGCTAATGTTTGTTTATTCCTTCCAAGGTGTTGGAGGTGCCCTCTGGGAAGCTCCTAGCCACACTGCTGGGACACACCAAGACGGTGCTGCACTGCCGGTTCAGCCACAATGGCCAAACACTGATCACATCCTCCGAGGACACCACCATAAGGGTAGACTAAATACCTCTCCTCCATCAGTTGCTCCCTTCCTCTCTTTCTGCTTGGTTTTCCTGTTTGCACCCATTCATCCCCCTCACCCTCATTCTCACCATCTTTTTTTTTCTAATTCATGGCATGATCTTTCACCTCCTCCCCCAGCCTGCTTCCATTTCTCTTCTCCGCTATTGATTATTCTTCTCCCCCATCCCCATTCCTCAACTTGAGTAAAACTGCCTACTCTGCTGAATCACTCATCCTCAGGTCTCTATGGTGCTTTCACTTTCCCCTACCAGCTTCTCTGTCTGCCTCTTCACCTCTCCATTCTTCATCCCCCTCTTTTGTCTCCTCTCCTTCTTTTCTCCCTCTCTTTGCATTCGGCTTTGCCGCTCGCGATAGCTCTTTATCTCCCTCCCGCTCTTGTGTTGACCATGTGCAACTATCTGTGTTTGTGTGTGAGTATGTGTGTGTGTGTGTTATCGGCCGTTACGGTCTGTCAACCCCCTCCGTTCATGCTCTGTTGCTCATTTCTCCTTTCCTCCCCTCCCCTCTCATCTCCTCCTTCTTCATCTTTTCTTTTTGCTGACAGACCTGTCCACTGCAGCACTTCCTTCCCTCTCCGACAACACAGCACCTTGTTCCGTATTCATGCGGTTGCTGCCTGTGCTATCGCTATTCTCGGACAGTCCGCCACTTATCCAGAAGCTATTCAAATTCATTCTGTTTGGCATGTGCTTGCTAGAATATGGAAGTGTGTGTATATAGATGTTAATGCAGACGCAGAGTGAATGTAAAGAGACCTAATGACACTGATGTTAGCTGCTGATGGATTATAACCTTTGGGCCAATGGCAGATTCTATTCAGAGGGAGAAAAGGGGCAACATTGCTCACAAGAACATGATTGATAGGATGTTTCTGTCTGTCCTTCCCCCGTCTTTGAGCTCAGTTGAACTGCTCATTTACCTGCATGTCATAAACAAGCACTCTGCAGACAGATGTGCCAGTCCAGAGTTTTAACTCCACAGATGCATTAGCATACACAGAGCATACCTAAGCAGTGATGTGATCAGAAAGATGGAAACACCTAAAAATTGTCACAAAGATCAGTACAAAATATGCTGACCCACTGTAACATTAGCGATGTTTTACAGTTGAATTACTACGCTCTAAGAATTACTGAAATATTACATCCATGTATATTTTTGATAACGCATAGCACATGAGGCTACACTGCAGCCTCCATTGCTCCATATCAAATGATTGGCACAAGGCTGTAATAGCCAGGTAGGATCCACTATAGAAACAGCCTGTTATTGGAGTGACATTTTCTTTCTTTACTTTTATTTCCCAGATTTTTTAAAAGGACTCGATATTCATCTTTCTAATGACGATTTTTTTGCCCCATCTTTTAAGTCCTGTCATTTAAATGGATCCTCATGTTGGTATTTAAAGGAAAATAACCTGTTTTTTTTTCATATGTCAATTTTGACCTTGGCTGTAAAGTTGAAAAAAAAATATGACCTATGTTGAAATTTGAAACTAGTCAGAATGGACACACAATTATGAGAAGACCGGGGTTGAAAAATATCTGAATTTTCCCTCAGTAGCACTGCTGTAAAACCAATACTCATCATACCTCTCACCTACAAAGAGATTTATCAAACTTATAGAAACATTTTCTGTTTGACCTTTTCAGCTCCAATGTCCACCCTCACAGAATTTAATTGATGTCACATGCGTTATCAGTGTAAGTGCTCGAGTGAAAAGGGTGCAAGGGCCACAAATCCTGTATTAGGGACAGAGATCACATTTGACCTACACAGAGGCATTTTGGTGGCCCGTGGAGTGGGAGGCTCCTGTGAGAATGCTGTGAATTGTGGGTAAAAGACCCAAGAAAGTCTGGAGAATTACATACTCACGGCCAGTTTGCACAAGCACTTGCTGATTTCACTTATCCTGACTTATCAGAAACAAGCCTCAAAGTCTGAGCCCGTAAGGGTGGTAACATATTGGCTGAAGTAAAAGCATCAGCTGCTAAAAGATTCCTTGTCCCTGTTTGTCTCTCTGTTGCCCCATGTACTATAGGTGTGGAGGTGGCAGTCTGGAGAGTGTAAAGTACTTCAGGGTCACAAGGAACAGGTCAGAAGCTTCTCTCTGCTCTCCACCTTGCCTGTTGACACAAGACTGCTGTCCTGGTCCTTCGATGGCACTGTCAAGGTGAAACACACACACACACACACACACACACACACACACACACAGATTTACAATACAGTTAACAGTAGCATCAAATATAAAATGATCCCTCTCCTTTTCCTGCTAACTCTAAAGATGTGGGACATAGAAAGTGGAGAGAAGCTACAGGACATCCAGGCTCATCGGGGAGCCATCCTGTCCTGTCATGTATCGCCAGACGGATGCCTCTTCGCCACCACCTCTGCTGACAAGACTGCTAAGGTTCAACACACACACACACACACACACACACACACACACACACATACGCATACGCATACTCACGGGATGAGACATATCTGTTTGTGCTTCCAGTAACAACGTGACCTATTACACATCAACGTCTTCCCTCAAACCTTCTGAACTCATTACTTACAGCTTATACACACGGACACATTGCTGCGGGTGATATCCGAGGCTTTCTCCAGTAGGGAGACGAGGGACCTTAGAGATTAGCGTGCAGCAGATGGCCCCGGGCCTGGTGAGTTAGCTGCAGGTCAGTCTGTCCTTCTACACCCACGTCCAGTGATCATTTAGTTTGACTGCAGCTCGTGGACCTGCTGACCCAACAGCCTGGCAGGCTGGTTGGCCTGCAACAGACCCAGCTCCATGTCTGGATGTAGTTTTTGCCAGGTTGCCATTCACCAACACTGCTGCGCTTGCCTTTCACCTGACTTTGACTGACTCAGTGGGCTGGAGATGTGTTTTTAACCTTTCCCCGAGCAGTTCTTAAATCATTGCTTTTCCTACTCCTCATCCACAGTAAAAGGAACTCCATAGCACAGTACATGCTGAAATGTACTGAGACTGTACACTCTTGGACACTGCTGCCCTCTCAGTGTCGTTCATTTTCTTGGATCATAAAAACAGCTGTGGTTCAGCGTTAGATTTATACTTCTCTGTCAGATATTCAACCGCAGACGACAACAACATTGTTTCCCGAATGTCCAGTATTCGAAACAATGCAGAGCCAATCTCTCAGGCATTTGTTAAAGCAGTTGATGTAGAGCCACAGATTTTCACACGGGAATTTGAATTTGGTCGACACTTACTGTAGAGAACAGCCACTGGGTCGGCAGCCAATCTGGCTTCTGTCAATGGATGTGAGAGTGAGAGAGAATGTGTGTTTTATGGATTTGGCAAAGATGATAATTGAGGTGTGTGTGTTGTGGGCCTGGTTAGCAGTCAGTCACATAGTCCTTGCTCTCCAGACCGAGCCGGGGCTTTGGTGGCTCAAAACACACACAAACATAAAGTCCCGGTCTCCATCTATCTAGAGGTCAAACCAAAAGGCTCAGCCATGAGTGTATTTGTTGAGCACCACAAAAAGATGGAGGGTTCTCTGTTCTGCTCATTCCTTTTCCTCCACCTCTCTCTCTCTCTCTCTCTCTCTCTCTCTCTCTCTCTCTCTCTCTCTCTCTCTCTCTCTCTCTCTCTCTCTCTCTCTCTCTCTCTCTCTCCCTCTCTCCCTCTCTCCCTCTCTCCCTTTTTCCTCTTTTTCTACTGACCTTCAGATGAATGGGACTTTGTGTGCAGACACAGTTAGCCGGCTGCCAAATGAAGTGTCTAATTATGAGGCTGTGTTATTTTCTGTGCAGCACAGGATGTGACCGAGGTAAGGAAGGAACACAGAGAGAGGAAGACAAAGAAGGAAGGAATATAAAGAGAACAATGGATGAGAGACAGAAAGTAAAGCCGGAAAATGCAAACAAAGTGAGAGAAAGAAAACAGCAGAGTGAGAGGGCATTCATTAACAGTATCATCATTCTGATGCAGCACTGTAACAACATTAGCTCTGCATTGTTTGTCCTCATAAGACCTATTAACAGGTGGTGACTGGTTTGAGCTACAAAAATACATGAAATAACATATTGTTATTGTAACCTATTATTCCCATGTAAACACTGCTGTGATGATTTTATATAATAACATTTCATCTACATTACATCACACGTTAGATGCCCTGTGTTACAGAAACAGGGAGCCGAGTGGGTTACTCTTGAATAAGTAAGGGGTTGTCACTCACTTCAGTTTTATTCATCACTTATGTGATGAAGTGAATGTATCCAATACATGCAGATTTTTTTCAGATAATAAAGTCAGGATGTGTACATTTCTGTTTTTGGTTGTCATTTTTTTATATTTCATGCACAATTGATATACCAATTTCTGCTTTTCCTTCTTCTTGATGCATTACTTTCCACTCCTAGTTGTGGCAATGTGAGTCCTGGCAGTGTGTCCACACCCTGAGCGGCCACCAAGACTGTGTCCGAAGCTGCCGATTCTCCTGGGACAGCCGATGCCTTGCAACAGGAGACGACAACGGAGAGATTCGGGTGAGTGTTCAAAAACATTTACCTTAACTTTTGCATTTCATATCATTGGTAGCAAAGGTTAAAAAAAGGCTGTATCTGAACTCTGTATCTAGGGATTCAGGCTCATTAGCAGGCTTGTTCTGCTCTTGCATTGTCAGAAATCAACCTCAGCTCAGTGCCTAAATGCAAAAAGGTGAAGTGGAGAAAATGGGAAGCAGAACATTTTTTGGAGTTATGTAGAAAATTAGGTATTTAAGAGATGAGTGGGGGGGACTAATGGAGATCATTTGGAAGAAAGTACAGAAGCTGCAGATGAGACGTGAGGACAGACTTCCCACTGACTTTCCTGCCTCAAGAAGATATCAGTGTGTCCACACACCAAATGACATTATGTAACTAGTATGAAACCATCCAATTTTCAATCCAACTTACAAAAAAATACAATTACAGCAGTCAACATTTATTCCAGAGATCACCCTATAATTACATCTCATCTCTCATTTAGATAAAGTGCTTACTAATGCATCATGATTGCTGCAGCACGCAGAGAAGGGGTGACATGAAAGGAAGGAGGCAGGGCTTCTTCTCAGATGGGGGAGTGGGAGTTGGAGGAGGTGCAGGTTGTGTGAGGAAGTTGGGATAAAGAGAGCAGGAAGAGGAGGAGATGTCTGACAGTGGGAGGTGAAGGAGAGGACTCAGGCTGCCGAATTGGATCCCCAAAGGCTTTGGAACCTGCAGTGCTTGTACACAAACACAAAGTAAATGAAAAGTTTGTCTGCGAAGCGGAAGATTAAACGTTGTTCAGCCTGCAGTCAACAAGGGGTTAATGCCCTCTGGTGGCCTTTGAGCTGAACTGCTCCATTATCCAGCAATGGACAAATCCATTGGATCCAATTACATAAACCACACTGAAATCTCACCCCTGTTTCTATGGAAACAAATGTGAGTCATTCTGCACAAAAGCATGCCAAGTGTTAAATATAGCTGTACGTGTGATGTGTCATTGTCAAATGGACATGGCATGTGAACAGTTGCATAACAGCTGCAATCAACATGATGTGCTGCTCTAGTGAAGATCACAAACCGTCATTTGATTATTTATGTAGTGCGTTATGGGTACATTCACAATGTATATCACACTGCAAATTCTCTTCATTGTCCATTTTTATTGAGCTTGACCTTTAGAAACAGAAGTTTGACAAAACAAATATTATGACCGTCATAAACAGATGGCATTTAGTTGTTATCGCGTGACCTCAGCATGGAGTTTTGGTCACATCTGATGCCAGAGACCATCTTTGAACAGAGATGGAGGTTGTGATCCCGTTATCAATCAAAATTCCAGCTGCCAATACAGGCCACAATATGGGGCTGAAAATAAGTCAACCTCGTAATAAGAATTCATTTATTTATTTTACCAGTTGAATGTTAACAGTTGAATGATAGCACAGGCATGGAGATATGTAAATGGGAAACACAGCTCACATTAACACAAGCTAAATCCAAAATAATGTAATACTCACTATTATTGTAAAACATGCAGTTTTTTTTATTTTGTAATTGGGGTTATGCTGAGTCTGACATCTTTGTTGTTTATCAGTGACATTTACGTAATGGTTGGTTTATAATGTACGGCTGTCCATCACAGCTCTGGAGTGTCAAGGACGGCTCTTTGCTGAGGATTTGTTCCCGTGACGGGAAGGACGGCATGGACTCACTCCACGGAGGCTGGGTGACCGACCTGCACTTCTCCCCAGACAACTCTCTTCTGGTCTCGACTGGCGGTTACATCAAGGTATGTTAACACATTCTATACCTTCAGACTGGTTGCTCAAAGTCTACGTTGGTCGTATGGAATCACTGGGAAGTAGAGGACACAGATTGGTAGGTAGACACGAGTCTGTTCCAAAATTATATATTCACCTTTTTTAAATGTTATTATGGTTTTATGCCTTCATTAGAGAATCAACAGTAGAGAGATGAATAAGGGGAGAGAGAGAGATTGGGAATAATACGCAACAAATGTCTCCAGCCGGACTTGAACCGGGAATGTTGCGGTCTATGGTTGGTGCCCCATAGCCACCTTTTTTCTTGAAATTATTTGGCCAGAAGTTTAAAACCAGTGATATTTTGGTTTTACGGTGTGCATCTTAGACTCCACGGCTACCGGGATGCACGCAAAATATTGAATAGTTTTACAAGAATAGTTTTATTTTCTTTATTGTCATCAAGTTCTTTTATTAAACGCCAAAATATTGGAACACAAATATTAAACAATGACTTTTAAGTACTGTATATGTGTAGTGATGTAGAGCTTTAACAATAGCCTCTTAATATATGACTGTATTGTATCTACTACATCAGAATGTAAGCAGTGCATTATAAAAACAGGTAGATGGCACCTAAATGCACTGTGTGCCTCTTCCTGCCCACGCGAAAAATTTAGTTCTCTGTACACATAAAGTTATCGCCACAAGGTTATGCAGCATATTTCACTCTGAATGCCTTTTGCTGTTTTTTAACAATATATCATTGTTGTTCTGTCAACAAATCAGCTGTTGATTGAGATGTGTTTGATGTGTCTCAGTAAAACAATACAAAAATGCCCCCAACATTAACTAAAGGACGTTAACGTTAACTAAAGGAGCACTGCAGTGGTGCAGGTTTACATAAAACACTCAATACCTGAGGGAGTGATATCAATGCCTCTTTGTGACGTGTGTGTGTGTGTGTGTGTGTGTGAGTGTGTGTGTGTGTGTGTAGCTCTTTCTTATTGCCTCTACTTTTACAGGAGATGGGTTCACAGAGCGGACAGTCTCATCTGTGCTCTGATTGGCTATTTGCTGGGCAATGATGTAATCCTCAAGGGAGAGCAGTGCTGATCGATGAGGCTTGATATCTCAGATTAGTCCTGATGCTGTGTGTGGGGTCGTGTTGTGTGCCTGAACATGTGCGTGCACGCCTTTGTTTATACGTGCTTGTGTGGGCCGACAGAGATGTTACTGTTGAGAAGGCAGCAGTTGCTGCCATTCAGGCTTTTTATAGACAGGTGGCCAAAAACACATCCTAATCTCGTCTACAGCAGATTCCTGTTTACACACTCATAAAGCCTGGAGATGAGCTCAAACTCAATGAGAGTCTCATGTATTTCTTTTACTTAATACTGTTTCTTTTTATATATTTCATAGTGTTCAGATTTTCAGAAAACTCTGTGCTACACAAAAGCACAATTTTTCTAAAGGTAAACATAGCGCATGCAGTTTAAATGGCAGTGTGAAAGCCTACATTAGGCTATTAAAAAGAAAGATGAGGTGCTAGAAAGAACACCACACACAGTAGCATGACATTAAATGTGAGGATAGAGGCTTAAAGGTTTGAATTTACTGCCTTTCTAACAGAAAAGAGCGTACGGTCGTACTTGAATCAATGTGAAGCAAACAAGCCACTGAGGATTAAGATAATAGAGGCCACTTTTGGCTGGATTCCAGATTTTTGACTGTCTACTAATAGGGCTGTCCAAAAATGTTATCGCAGTAATAATTCATGTCCATCAATACGCATATACATTATATCTCGATAAAAATGAAGTCAATATTTCTGCTGAGCTCAAAGATTCCCTTAAAGGAATAGTTCGGATATTTTGAAGTGGGGTACTTATAGTCAGAGTATCACCTACGGTAGATGTTTTTTTTCTATTTTTTTACATAGAATACTAAGCTATTAAAATAGCCTAATAATTGTTGGCATGATTTTATAAATCATGTTTTAATGTTAAAACATACATGTGACAATTCACTGTGTCTGTGGATGGCCTTAGTGACTACCTTACCTATAGGCCAGTACGCCTATTATCAGTGAGGATTTATATTTGTTAATAATATATTCATGTTAAGACTTTTGAATTTTTGAAAAAACTTCAAAAATGAACAATCATTTGGAGGCCCCCCTGCATTGACTCTGAGGACCCCCTAGGGGCCCCGGACCCCCTGTTCAAGATCCCTGCTTTAAAACACCGAAAGTCACACAATAACACAAACAAACTATTGATCAACCGAGGCAGCAGCAGATCAGCAACTCCTGTGTTCTGCAAGGTAAAATTACATCTTTTGTCAAAGGAGACTGCTAGCTTAGAGCATAGGGAACTGCTTCATTTTCCTGTAGGAAACCACTGTCTGATGGCAAGGTAAAGCGGTGAAAATATTCAAAACATAGTGTACACGTAAACTGATATTGATTTTTTTTTTTTAGGTGGGTCTTTTTTAGGTGGCTAAAATGCATTTTGCTGCTGCCCCCTAGCTTAGCATAAAGACTGGAAGCAGGGGGAAAATGTTAGCCTGGCTCTGTTCAATTTTTTTATATATTAGATATATAATTAAAAAAAAAAGTATTACATAAAAATATTTTTTCCATTGTTTGTTCTGAAGTAAAATTTGTACATTTGGTGTTTGTTTGCGGTTGCATCCCTTGCTGTACTTTTTATTATAGCGTTGTTGTTGTTGTTGTTGTTGTTGTTGTTGTTGTTTTTTTGTTTGTTTTTTTTTAAATAGATTTTTATGTGTTTTGCCCTTTTAAACTGTGAGCAAACTAGAAACCAAACCATCCATTTGAAGTCCACTAATACACCCATTGGTTTGTTTATTAGTAAACTTCACAGACAGGGCTGCTTGATGCACTAATGTAGCGCTCATCAGCTTTGTTACATCCTCATGACAGTCATAATTATTCTGGGAATCGGCTAACAGATCACTCTATTACTCCATTTCACAGACTTTCTTTCTGCTCTCTCTCTCTCGTCTTTAGCATGGCATGTTGATGGATCAGCATGTGGATGTGAGGAGCAGTGATGGATTATTATGCCTGTCTTAAAGGCTGGACCCCCCTGTGTCGCGAGCTTTGATTGATTAATCGTACTGTGTGTCGGCCGGACAGCTATGAGAGACCATCCTGTCCGTCATCATAATTACCATGACAGAGTGTGTACCTCGTATGACAGATAATATAGCCCGCAGAGTACGGAAGCTGGATGATAATCTAACTGTCTATCTGTTTTAATGATTATTGCCAAGGCATGTCTCCATGCTCGCCTCCTTTTGCAATCAGAAAATGACTTGAAACTAAAACTTGGCATCTACGCTCAGACACAGAACTTTAAACAGACTTGTTGGTAAGGAAGTTGATATTTAAAAAAAATGCGTTCTCATCTCATAGCTGTTCCATGTTTTTGAGCTTTAGATATGACAATAAAAAGAATAGTTATAAGAATAGTATGAAAAAAAAAAAAAGAAGTCATATTGCGTAATTATTTTTCTGTCAGTCTTGGAAAAGGGTTTGGCAACCATCTGGACGCCCTCATGGGGGTATTTGGATTGTATTTATCCTCAGCTGGTCTAAGGAGAGATTTCATTATGGAGGATCAGTGGGATAGTATTAAATGTACATTTGGATCATAGATGTAGACTGATTGATTTTGAAGTTTGGCTTGAATTCCATAAAAGCTCTGAACAATGGCTTTGAGGGGGTACAAACTTTTTTTGTTCTTAGAAAGTAGAAACTAGTGGTTAGAAATCCATTTTCACCATATAATTTGATGAAATAATAAAGTTAAGAATGAAGATAAAACATAAATATAGGATCTTCATTATTTCATTATATGAAAGCTGTTGTTTGTTTCATTTTATATTATTATATATTATATATACTTTACACAGATATACCAGATGAGCTCACATTGTTGTGCTTCTGTTTCCTAGACTTAAAAGAACTATTTTGTTCCAACTTACAGTCACTTCTAGTTGTACATTATGCTAGGGGCACGTCTCACTCAATATTTAGACAACATGCATGCCCCCCCCCAAAATAAAAACATGAAAGAAGTATAGTACTTCTATTTCGATGAACTGCTAGAATGTAACTCACATGCAACAATGCCTCCAGTAAAGTAGCGGGTGGCAATCTCAAAAGCAATGCAAATCCATTTTAGGGGCTATATGTAAACATCAGCAAGATAAGATTAATTTGGATTATGTGTTAACATAAAACAACCCCTTTAAGCATTGTTTGTCCAATTACTACAATGGTTATTTAATTGATTGTAATCTAGATCCATTGAAATGGTTTCCTTTTCCTGACACACCATTCAGAAGAGGCACTACAGTCTTTTAAAAGAGCCTTTACACAAATACTAACTGTAGTATATGTTAAGAATGCACTGATCCTCATTGCTGTGACAGAATTCCTCAAGAGAACTGTTGGAAAAATAAATAAAAAATAAGCAGAACCGAGTAGAGAAGGCATGTATTCCTTATGGTGATGTGATCCAGTGAAGAGCTTGGAGCTATCATCAGATCCTCTCTGATCGCAGGTCTAAACATCTGACACCTTTCTACAGAATGACTCAGTGTGTTGCTGCTGAACAGGATGATGTTGTTATTGGTCGCATAAGAGCAGGAGAAGTGACTGCGGGTGATGTCTCCCATGGTTCTCTCTTAGTCAATGTGTTGATATGGTGCAACGTGAAGCTTGTAGCTTAAGGAGTCTGTAATGTTTGCCTCTTTTTATTTGCCTCTTGGTTCCCTGTGTAATGTGATGTTCTTTAGTTTTTCGCTGTTTTTTTTACTCGTCCCTGTCAGTACTGCTGGCTTTATCATCTCTCAAGCTCCTTTTTATTTTCTTCGTCTCTGCCTCTGTTGTTCTCTCTGTTTTATCCTCCCCCCCACTCTGTATGGTTGGGGGGAATGGTGTGAGTGTAATTAGAAGCAGCGGGCTATTGTGTGGGGGTATATGTGCTTGTCCAATCCCCTGTTGTGTGTCGGTACCTGTGTAGAGTGTTTAATTAAACATTTCTTATGCTTCTTATCACCGACGTTCCACTTCACACTTTTTACACAAAATACATAAGGGCTTGTAATGGCGTGATGAAGTGGTGTGGTCCAGCCCTCTGAGAGAGGCTGTTACATCCTACACTGACTCCCATCAGTCCTCCTCCCTTCTGCCCCGTGTCCTGCCAGGAAATGCTGCACCTGTCTCACACCTGGCCTTGACACACATACACACACCCACACCCACACCTCCTCCAAACGCCGATGAGACAATCTGTCACAGTGCCATGATCCAAGAGGGAGGCGGCAGGTGTGAAAAGGCTCTTCCTGACTGTACACACACGCCCAGCAGCCCAGAGTAATTCACACCTAAGTCGTCAAGTTGCAAACTAAACAGCAATATTATCAGATTCAAAAGTGTCTTTGCTGAGTGAACACAGACACGAGAGGCCTGTCCTTATTTAGCCTTAATCAATATCTCTTGAGCTTTGTCTGTTTCACTTAGCCAGGCTGAGGTGCCATCTCATCAGCATCTGTTCTCTTCTGTTAATCCTCCTATTTCTGTTTGATTGGACTCACTGATGCAACCATCATACCGCTATTGATTTAAAAAGAAAGGTCTAAAATTTGGGAGAGGAATCCTTTAAAGATGTAGGAAAATCTAGACGATAAAACTGTATAAGAGCTACTAATTTGGTTAGTTAACCTCAAGCAACACACTGAACCCCCACCTTTCCTGCTCAGTAGTAAGGTTGTACCGAGCGGGCAGCT
This sequence comes from Sander lucioperca, assembly GCF_008315115.2. Classification (NCBI taxonomy): domain Eukaryota; kingdom Metazoa; phylum Chordata; class Actinopteri; order Perciformes; family Percidae; genus Sander; species Sander lucioperca. Next base: position 8,195,704 of record NC_050192.1, on the reverse strand, counting down.
CTCAGGTGTGAAGTTTTTTTGTGATTGTTGCGGGCAAAAATCCTTGATTATGCGGCACGTTTTCTCAAAAAATGTTGCAGCTTTTCGATGATGTTCACGTCACGTAATTACGTCACTTCATAACGTTCCCATGGCAACAGGGGAAAATGGCTGCTCTTGTGCGAAGTAAACGCAACATTTTTCAACCTTCTGCTAAGATATATGTGACTTTTTTGCAACGAAAATGCGGGGATTATGAAATCATGCAAGCCCCGCATATTTTGCGCGGAAATCTGCAATTTATGCGGCGAAAGTGCGGCGTATTTGAAAAAAATGCGGCCCCCGCATAAATATGCAGACTTTGGCTGATTATGCATTGAATTTTGCGATCGCATAATTGCGTTTTTCTGGAGGGACTGTCTGTTTGAGCCATCCAGCAGATTTCCAGAAGCCAGTAAAGTTCCCAGTCTTCTGTTTCATTGAGTTTGGTAATAATCTGTTGATGTTACAGTAGTCTCGCATTGCCAGACTTACCTCCACAGCACTCTGGAGGAGGGTCTGTCTAGTCCACACAACATTCCGGGATAGGAGAAGAACGTGCTCTGTATATATATAATTTATAGTGCATAGCTTGTATGCACTATATATTTCTATTACTGCCCTTTTGCATCATGGCAGCAGCATGCATGAGCATAAAAGAGGGACCTGCTCATCAAAACATTGCTCTACAGCGCCACGAAGGGTTAAAAACCCCCACATGGTTTATTTAAAAAAACAAAACAAAGGAATACCAGGTTAAAACCTGTGTTGTGAATTCATTGATTGTGTTAAAAATGTCAACTCTCATCTGGAACAGGACAGAAGCAACACAGTTATTTGCTTGCATGTTCACAACACAGTAGAACACACACACAAACACACACACTTCCAAACAGTGTATCCCCAGATGGATGGGAGTGTTTTAGATGACTGTTCTCCCCTGCCACCAGTGTTGTCAGACATCACTTATCAGCCAAGCCTGTGATGGAGGAGAAAGGGAGAAACACAATTTCACCTTATCTCACCTTCTCATGCTCCCCTCGTGTTCATTCTCTGTTTGTCTGTCTCTGAGTTCTCATCAGACCTGCTCTTTCTGTATTCTCCTCTAACCGTATCTCTCTGTTACACACCTTCAGTTGTTTTTTTCATTTTCTTTCTGCTGTCATTTTCTTTTCTGTCCACTTTTGTGACCTTATGTTTGAAGCCGCCCTCCCTCGCTGGAAGCCAACGCTCCCAAGCTTTTTATATTTTCACACATAGATGTTCCCCCCATGATGCTGTTTTAAAATAAAGCTTACTTTGTGCAGTAGGTCAGAGTTAAGCCATAACACTGGAGATTTCTTCCACTCATCAGGTCTCAGTCTGCCTCTCTGCTGCTTTCTCAGCTTAAGCCATCTCCATGAAGCGCATCGTAACGAGGCCTCAGCGGCTAATGAACTGTTAGATCATCACTTTGACCAAAACTCAGAGTGAAGGGAAGGAGGGCAGGGTGGTGTGATGAAATGAAGTAGCCAAGGTTGCGCTGCCCTTTCCTCAAGAGATATTTGTTGGACGGAGAATCTGCCAAAGATTAAGAAACATTTGTGTAGCAGCAAGCAGTGCAGATGACAGAAGGGCCAAGTGGAAAGTAAATGCAATCACTTCTCTGAGGGACGGATGGGGTATATCAAGCAGTCAAGATTCTTGTATATTTGAGATGGACTACACCATAAGTAAATGTGGTTCCAGTCTCCCTCACTGGCAAAGACTTCAGTGCTTTCTGTCGAGGCTAAACATCAGTCAGTCCAAGTATTCATTTGTCTTTCTCAGGCTAGAGTTATGTTGCCCCCGGCTACCTCCGTCTTTTTTTTGGCTCCAGATTTCAGAAATATAACTTATTTGCATATGCCAGTTCTTTTGGTCGGAAATAACAACAAAGCAGGCTGTGTGCAAAAATGTTTTTATTATTTATAAACCAAGTATCACAGTTTGTGATGTAGCGTCAGAACAAAGAACACAAAAAGGAACATCAGGCGTTGGACTTTAGGTCGTAATTAATTAATTAATTATTATTTAGCCAAAGATTATTTTTATTTTTTTCTTATTTAGCCAAAGTTTGAGGAAAAAAGCTGCAATTAAAAACGCACAGAAGAGAGGGAACTGTATAACAATGCCTCATGATCAAATTCAAATATTCATCAGTCCTTTGGTGAATAGCATGGTTATATTTCTTACAGTAGCCATTAGTTAATCACTTGTTATCTTGATAAATGCTAAGTACATTTGTATTTACATCGTAAAATAATCTTTTAAATCCACATCGGTAGTAAGCAGCAAACACCTAAAGAACAACAAGTGTGTTAAGTTTTATCGTATATCCCATTCTCATTGCAGTTGAGCAGCTTCACCTACTGTTCATTCATCTAGCCAGAAAAAAAAGTAGCACTTGAGATCTGATTTCTTTTTCTTACAGTAAAACTCCTGTTTGCAAAAGAACATATTAAAGCAGCAAAATGCAACTATGCATATGTATAATTTTATGTGGTCTTAATTCATTAGTTCAAAAAGTCCTTCCCCCACATAGAGAAATGCCACTTTTAGACTCCAGATTTTCACAGTCAATATTTCACTTCTACTGGTCAAACTATATGTCAAAGCACTTGAACAAGCCTCCACTTCAGCAGCACACGCTCGCATTCAGACCCAAGTGGTTTGAGGAAAATCACGGGAGGCTTTTAGAATCAGCTGTACTGTAAAACTGCCACATTTTCTGACCGAATTGGACTCACAGAGGACAGTTCGCCTTTCATTGCTGTGTCACAGTTTTACAGTATGGCTGACTTTGAGCGCCATATTTTCAATCCCCTAGGGTTTAAAAGTCGGAGTGCGCCATATAGGAAAGGCCTGCAGGAGAGTTTTGACACGTCTGTTGCTGTGGTAACGGAAGATGTACTGCAGTGTGAAGTTTATTTTTTTAGTTTTTTGTTAAACACATGAACACAGGATGCTTTATAAATAATCTATTGATATACTTTATTAATAGCTTTTTTCAGCTCTTGTGGCATCCAGGGAGTTGGCTGACTTTCTTGTTTTCTCTTTTAGTTTTTCTTTTAATGTTTCATCGTTGCTTTAAAGAGAACTTCCTGGACACATTATTTGCAACAGCAATGACTGAATTCCCTCACAGGGTTCATTAACCTTTCATCTGATCTCCCAGCAGCTTTTGCATTTGCGAACATAAAAATCACCTTCTTGCGCGTTGCTGCTGCTGTATGTTGGTTAACAGGCTAGTTGCACCCCTTGGCTTTTTCTTTGATATTTGCACCCCCACCTTATTCAAAATTGGTGCAGAGATGAAAATAACACATTTTGATGACTGCTGTTTCTGAGGGGACATGTATGTAAATGAGGTAGTGTAACAGGCCCACTGTGTTGGTTCAGGCAGTTTGCACTTTTGATTTCATTTACGCTTTTCTTCCGTCACGCTGTTTCAGAAGTAAGCACCCCGCAGTGCTGCTCCAGCATAGCAGCAAGACCTGCCTCTAAAAATATCTACACACACTCATAAGTTGCAGAGCAGCTCCTGAAAGTGCATTTATCTGTTTTCCTCAGAATCTATTGTTTCATTTTTCCCATCACTTTCTCTTTTTCTTGGATGCATTTTAACATGCACACGGTCTTCCTCATGTGGTCAAAATGCATCCAGAGTAGATGTGTTTTCCATAGGTCCTTGACTTCACAGTTATTCGCTTCCACATGGGACAAAGCAATAGTGAAGAACTTTGAAAGAGTTCAACTTTGAATGAATGTGGCCTGGTTTCCGTGCTCTTGTTGTTTGGTATAAACACAGGCTGGTGAAATATTTATCTGTCCCTAGGAGGCAGTTGTTTTCCCCTGCTTTGCTCATTAAGCCAGGGTTAATTGTCTCTCTGGCTGGAGAAGAAGGGCCTTTGTGTGTGCGAATCACACTGAGACGAAATGAGGCAGAGTGGAGATGGAAAATCATTGATAGAGGGTGAGGTGGAGGAGGCTGGTGGTGCTGTGTGCTTTGTAAAATGTGCGCACACACACACACACACACACACACACACACACACACACTGACTGACTTTCTCTTACTCTCTCAATTTGTCTTGTCTTTCATACTCACTTTTACACTCTTTGTCCTGTTTGTGCTTTTTGTCTTACTTTCTTAACTTCTTTTTCAGTCTTATTCTGCTGTTTTCACACAGGATTCATCAATTGGAATCTCAGTCTTCCACCCTCCATCCTTTCAAACCCACTGGTCTGCTTTCATCATGGTTTACTGTTGTTCTGATCTGTGGGCATCTGCGTTAAGTGCGACTACTGTTAGCCCAAAAGAAATAGCCTGCCACATAACTAGGGTTGGGTATCGTTTGGTTATTTTCCGATACCGGTGCTAAAACGATACTTTTAAAAGCGGTGCCGGTGTCTTAACGGTGCCTGAACCAATACTTAAAAAATAGGGAATAGGGTATTTTAAAATAACTTTGAATGCACCACGAGGCTTACTAGTTTCAAGTGAACGCACCGTCTGTGTTGTTTTTCCAACAACGGCAGCTGCAGACTGCTTAACGTCCCGCTGTTGGAATCCTCTACAGTGAAATCCCGACACACTTTACACCATTTAGCTGTCAGCATTTTAACCGTGTTGAATCCAGCTGCTAGCTAACGGTAGGCTAACGTTACCTGCTGCTAAGTGTTAACTGGCGTCACGTGCTCGATGCTTCTGTTCGCCTCCAACGTCGGTTTCAGAGCATCAGAGAGCAGCGCAAAAGGCATTTAATTGGCACCGAAATGAGGCACTGAAATCTGCGTTGCAATTCGGTCCGGTAGATACCGGTCGTTTAGGCACCGGTGCCGTATTAGCACCAGGTTTCGGTAACAACCCTACACATAACCCCCTGTAAGCAGGGTTCAAAATTAACTTTTTCGTCCACCAGCCAAATGGCAAGTGAATGTTCGAATTTTACCAGCCATTCAATAGATTACCATTGTTTCTTTGGCTGGTAAGTGAAGCAAATCTACCAGCCACTTGCATATTTTACCAGCATTTGGCTGGTGGATGGTGCTAACCCTGCCTGTAAGAGGACAAATTGACGTACACTTTAAAACAAAATCACTACAGTTTGGTGTAACTTCAGTGGTCTGAGAGCAGTCCTTCTCCTTTTGATCTGCATCTGGGATTGGAGAAAACCGTAATCTGCCAGTGTGAAAGAGCTCTGTACTTTGTCTTCATTCTCTGCATCATTTCCTTCCGTTTCCTTCATGTATCTCTTTTCTTTCCAGCTCCTCTTTCCCCCACTAGCTAACTTTTTCTCTTTTTCTCTACTGTTCTCTCTCTCTATCTAATGTTTTCTTATTATGGATCTGTCTCTACCTTCGTGTGAGGTGTGTGAGAGAAAGAAAAATAAATGGAAAAGAGAGTAACAACCTCTCTAATCCAAGGATGTAAAATCTCTGTTTCTCTTCAATTTCAATTTCCCTGCTCCCTGCCATCCATATTCATTTCTGTATCCTTACTTTTTCCTTTTCTTGGTCACATCTGTGATGAAAAAGAGTTGCCGGTGTAAATAAATAAATGCGGGTGGGAGAAAGTGCAAAAAGAAAGACAGTGTGTGAGGGAGAGATGTGTAGAAGATTGTCTGAGTATCAATATTTCAGTAGATAGAACCTTGGATGAATAATTCAACCTCAGTGTCACACTGTTTCCCTCTCTGCAAGACTTTTGGCCTGGACACACACACACACACACACACACACACACACACTAAATCCCTCACTTTCTTTCTGCCTCCATCCATTGTGTGCCTCCTGCTGGCTATAGAGTCTTTTAGATTTTTTTATAAAGTGTAGAAACTGTACCAATTCCCCCTGGAATCTGTATTTGAACTATTTATGTAGGAGGAAGATTCATTATTTCCCTCCACTCCTTATGAAAGACGCAACTGTGCGCCCGCTCACACCTAAGCATCTCTGTGGCCCTCACAAGAACGCACGTGGACAGGTATTTCCGTTATGTAAGCAGTGCTGACTTTCTCCTCAGGTAGCCTGAATCAGCAGACCTATTTAGCTTCAGGAGAGCAGACAGTGGAGGGCCTGTCGGAGCAGATTTGGTGCTCCACTGCTTTTAGCGGGATTGAATCAGGGTCACTCGCTTTCCCGGCTTCTCTACATGGAATGTTGACCCGTGCGTATGGGAGCATGACATTGAGAGAAAGCTTATCTGAACATGCAGAATGGTGTGGCTTTATACTGTAGATAAGGATTCAATGGCCCTTCTTGTTGTCTCTGATCATGTTTTTAACTAAGCAGATGACACGTGTGTATACTCTACACACCCTCTGCTCCTGGTCTCTTCTTACTCGCTCTTCTTTAAATACAATAAATGATTGAGTTGCAGCCCTTTTCACCCAATCCACATGTTAGTTGTCTCAAAGCTTTTAACCCTAACCCAAACTCATTTGCTCCTCGCATGGCTGGGCGATGTGGTTGAACTCTTATAATATTCATATTTTTCCAACATCGATATACACTCAGTTGCCAGTTTATTAGGCACTCCTAGCTGACATTAATGCAGTTTGATACAACAGTCCTGCAATATCTATAATGTTTAGAGAGGCCCTTTTGGAGGCTGCAGTTTGTGGTGATGTTAAATTGCATTGCATTATACTGCTCATATTTTGTCCTTATAATTTCTATCAATGAGGTTACTAAAATATTAGAAACATTCTCGTCTGACCATTAGGAGTTGTTTTTTTATCATGATACAGCACGTTATCATCTGGCTTTATGTTATGTTTTCTTTTGTCTCCATCTTGTTTTTGTCTGCTGGCTTTGTATTATATTTAGAGATCCCTGGTTGATTGTATCGCCCTATATCTTGTTATTGCACTTCATTTTACCTTACACTGGAACACAGTTTTTGTTCCTGGCTTGAGCACTGCTATATAAATAAAAATTTAAGAAGGAAAAGTCCAGGCCTTGAAAGTTGTTGAAAATAGACATAAATAGTCATAAAGGTGTCATTGAAAGTGCTTTAATTTATATATTTCGTGCAAGAATAGAAGTTCTCTTGATACTTCTTTCTTACTTTGCTTCTGTGAAGCCTGCTAGTTCTTATTTTATTCTCAGTGTTCTAACAGCAGATAACCTTAATCCGTGTCTCAAACCATGCCATGTTGGGCCCTTGAATTTGAGGGAATTGGTCCTGGAAAGTCATTGAGAAGTCCTTGAATTTGAAGTTTAATGTTTAAGAAGGAACCCTGGATTATTATTATTATTATTATTATTATTATTATTATTATTATTATTAGATAGATAGAACAAAAACTTCAATAACTAATTCTGTCAATTTTTAATGAAAAAAAAAGAAATCAAACATAATTTAGTAAATTCATAACACTACATTCCACTGAAAGTCGATAAAGGATAATACAGAATTATCTCTCACTCATACTTACCAACCCTCCCGTTTTTCATTGCCCTCTCCTGGTTTTCTCCCGGGGCCACAGTAACCCTCCTGTATTTTTCTCGATTTATTTTCACACCTTATTTTTTCTTTTGTTATCACAACCTGTTTCTGTCAGTGCACAGCATGTATTATGCCCTACAACTCTTACTCTACTAAAGTCTACTGTTTCCTCCCGGACAACAATACAGCTACACCAAAGGTTTATCTGGCATGCATGTGATACGGAACAGAGCTGCTCATGCCTGGTCTTCCTCAGACGGAGAGAGAAATGGAGAGTACTCAGAGAAATAAATACCGAAGCCAGAGGGTAAACTTTATTATTAAATTGTTAAAAAAGTAAATGTATTATTAAAAGTTAAATTAAAAGTATATGTTGTTGCAGTGTACTTATAATTTTTGTTATTTTCATTCTTTAAAAGTCACTAAAATGCAGGAAACTAAGTCTCTGAAACTCAATTATTTTAGGGGAGGACCCACAGACCCCCACGCTTTGGTTTCAAAATCCTCCTTAGTTTTGAGGTCTTATATGGAATAATCTCCATTATATTATTCCAATATATTACCTGCATTCACCCGATGAATTGTATATTCTAATCTAGGTACACACTTAAATTAAGTGTGCAATTTTAATGCATTCACTTCCTTTTTCATACACCTGTGTGTGCCTTGCATTACTAATCGCATAGCGTATAGCTGAACATTGTCGTAAACCCATTTTCCGAACCATCCTAATTTCAGCACAGAAGGAAACGAGGATGATGCGCTGGATGTTTAGAAACATTTCGGTCCACCTTGGAAAAAAATGCACACAGTAAACACACCCAGGGGCGTTGTCCTCTCAACAACAACGCAGAAACACACACATACTGTAAAGTAATTTAGCATCTAAACAACAGCACTAGTTCTCCCATAAATCAATGGTGTTGGTATCAGCACATCAGCCATCTGCTCCGAGGATATGGGCACTTGGTTTCACACGGAAAACCCTGCTGCGTATTCCCAAAAGAGAGAACCAAACCTTATGGAAACAGACTTATCTCGTGTGTAGCTGTTGTTGTGATGGATGTGTTATTCTGCTTACAGCATCTTTACATTACTTTAATCTGAATGATCTGCTTTGTTAAGTGCACTTCTCTCTGTTTGTATCTTTTACCTCTCTCCCATGTGCATCTTCATTTTCCTCTTTTCTTTATCTTAAATCAAAGAAATCTCAGTTTCTTTATTACTTTGTCTTTGTAAATCTGTCTGCCGCTCATACAAATGCATAAATATGCACGGCATCCAGTCTAGTCTCGTCGCCGTCCTCTCCTGTAAATGATTCAACATAGTGATTCCCCCCCCCCCCCCCAATAGTAAATCCAGTCTCACTCTGTAACTAAAATCATTTTCACACTTTCTCTCCACACATTTCCCCTCAATCCCACAATCAAGCCAACTGAAGCT